>NC_091470.1:184898047-185142734 GCF_036971445.1 Narcine bancroftii
TGTGTGGAGGGGGGTTGGGGGGTTAAATGCTGGTGGATTCAGAGAAGTCAAGGCAGAGATGGTTTCGGCCAGTGGTTCTCAACCTTTTTCTTTCCACTCACATCCCACTTTAAGTATTCACTATGCCATCGATGCTCTGTGATCAGTAAGGGATTGCTTAAGATGATAGGTGAGTGGAAGGAAACATTATATAAAAAAAAAACAGTTTTAATCATCCCTCATTGACTCATTATGTGCATGGTTTCATAACTCCAAAGGAAATGGGCCAATGACAAATTTTCTAAAGCAAAATATTTCAGTAACAATTGGGTCTAGAGCAGTGATTCTCAACCTTCCCATCCCACTCACGAACCACCTTAAGCAATCCCTTACTAATCAAAGAGCATTGATGGCAGAGGGATGTGAGTGGAAAGAAAAAGGTTGAGAACCACTAGTTTAGAATGTATCATGCATGAAATTCTTCAACCTTTGGCAGAGAGAGAGAGTCGCCACGTTGTCCAGTGCACCCCTCCCAGAAACCTACAGCACCTGGTGATACCAGGTGGTCTCCCCTCCAAGTACTGACCAGGCCTGAGTCTGCTTAGCTTCCGAGATCAGACAACCTCCTACATATTCAGGCTATCAATGTGCGCAAAAAAATCTTGTGTTGTGCAATTTTTTTTTCCTGTGACAAAAGTGCGCATTTGAAGGCTTGTGGAAATGTAAACTTGCAATTGTTTCAAGATCATTTTGGTACAGCCTATCTCGCAAGGCCACGTTAGTAACCCTTTGTGCGCACATTAATTTCATGTGTGTGGGTGTACGTACAGCTGAGGGAACAGTGGACAGGAGGCCGGTGAAGCGAGTGGCTGTGTACAACCCGCTGTCGAGCTTCCTGGGTGTTGTTGAAGCTGCATTCATCATGGCAAGGTCTGAGAGTTCCACAGCGCTCCCGGTTTAAGCCTTGGAGATGGGCTTCAGGGAGTTAGAGGAGGCGAGTTCCTTGCAACAGGATTCCTCGCGAAGCATGAACATCTGCAGACGCTGCGATTGTAGTAAAAACACACAAATGCTGGAGGATCTCAGCCGGTCTTTTCAGCATCCACAGGAGACAAAGATAGATTGCTGACGTTTCGGCCCTTAGCCCTTCTTCAAGGACTAAGCAGAATAAACCAGTCCCTGACTGATTCTTAAATTTGTTCTAAATTGAAATTTTTAATTAGACATACAACAGACACTGTAATAACATCGAGCTGACCGTGCAGCCACTATGTGCGCCAGGATCGGGGAGTCGTTGAAGGAACAGTGTGACTGATCCTGACCAAAATTCTCTTTCAGTCACTTTGGGAAGTGCCAGATTTCTTGCACGTGCTCATTGTCAGAGAGCAAACGTGACATCACATACAACCTTGAGATTCTTTTTCCCGTGGGCCAGGCAGAATTTTTAATTATCAGTAATTGCTGTTTTTCAATTGCTGTAAGCTAATGGGCGCTTTCTCTCTCAATGCCAGACTTGTTGGGCAAGATTCCAGGCTCCTTTATTGTCTTGTAATAACACAGAACATGTAATATTATACAAAAATGTCTTCTGCCTGCCGTCAAGGCAGGCAGAGTCGCCGTTAGTGTCGCCCTGGCACCCCTTACAGAAAGAGTGTCCGTGGATTCGCCTCCAGCGCTCCCGCAGCCTCACGAACTCCAGTTCAGGCCGTCAGCCATCCGAGCTCCAGGTCCACACCTCCGACATGATCCAGAAGCCCTCTGCGCCCGAGGCCCCTTCGGGAGCCTCTTCTCGCCCTCCGCGCCCTCTCGAATCCCAGTTCCGATACCTGGTTCCCATGAGCCGGCCGTCCGCAGGCCGTGTGGACTTGAGATTCCTTTTATTCTCACGTAATAATGCAAAAAAAATGTAATGGACTGCCATAAAGGCAAAGAATCACCATTATCATTGCCTGGGGCTCCTAACCATAAGGGAGAGCCCCTTCAGAATCAGAGTGTCCATGGATTCGCCTTCAGTGCTCCCATAGCCACACAGACTCTGATTCAAACCGTCACCCACCCGACCTCCAGGACCATAACCTCTGACGCGATCAGGAAGCCTTCAGCGCCCGAGTCCTTTCAGGAGCCCTGCTCGCCCCCGCACCCTGCTCGCGAGTGATCTTTCGATGGCGGTTATCGCTTGTGTCAAATGTCGCATGCATGTTCTTGCATTTAAGCCCTATGAACTGTCGGACGGCTCTGTGGTGATCAACGCGAGGAATCAGAATTTCTACCACTGTCACTGCCGAATAATCGTCAAGAGCTACGATGGGTGTGAGACCCTCCCCGTAGACAACGTGACCTTCGACGAGACTCTGATAGACCCTGCCGTTGCAGCAGGAGCTTTGGTCAGAAACAACATTGTTTACTTCAGCAATCCGGCGGACCTATTTAAACGTGAGTCCCTTCATCCTGCAACTGAGCTGTGGTGTCACAGATACCATCCTGCTGGGACAGAGGTTATTAGGGTCATAATCTGGAGGGAGAGTCCAAAATCAGATGATGGTTGTGAAATGGATTGAGTTTGAGTAGTTTTAACTCTGTCATTCAAATAGGATTAGAGATATGCTTAAACCAAAAGACATAGGAGCACAAATAGGCCATTCAGCCCATTGAGTCTGTCCTGCCATTTAATAGAAGGCTGGTTCATTTCCCCACTGCCCAGCCTTCTCCCTGTAACCTTCAATGCTCTTGGCTAATCAAGAACCTATCAATCTCTGCCTTAAATACACCCAACGACCCAGCCTCCACGACAGCCTGTGGCAACACATTCCACAGATTCACCGCCCTCTGGCTGAAGAAATTCCTCCTCATCTCTGTTCTGAGGACGCCCTTCAATCCTGAAGTTGTGCTCTCTTGTCCTGGACTCTCCCACCAGGGGAAACAACTTTTCTACCTCTATTCTGTCCATACCTTTCAACGTTCAAAATGCTTCACCCCTCCTAAATTCCAACAAATACAGGCCAAGAACTGTCAAAACACTCCTTGTATGATAACTTTTTAATTTGCCAAATCATTCTAATGAACCTTCTTCGAACCCTCTCCAATGTCAGCACATCCTTTCTTAAACGAGGAGCTCCAAATATTCCGAGTGAGGTTGCCCCATTGCCTTATAAAGCCTCAACATCACATCCCTGATCTTGTATTCTATTCCTCTTGAAATGAATGCCAGTTTTGCATTTGCCTTCTTCAACCCCGACTCAACCTGCAACTTTAGACTGATCGATAGTCTCAGGATCAGTACCCATGGATTGGAGGGTAGCTAATGTTACCCCACTATTTAAAAAGGGGGGTAGAGAAAAAGCGGGGAATTATAGGCCGGTGAGCCTTACATCAGTAGTGGGCAAAATGATGGAATCCATTATTAAGGATGTAATAGCGCAGCATATGACTAGCAGAGAAGGGATCGGATGGAGTCAACATGGATTTACAAAAGGTAAATCGTGCTTGACAAATCTATTGGAATTCTTTGAGATGGTGACAGGTAAAATAGATGGGGGAGAGCCAGTGGATGTGGTGTACCTGGACTTCCAAAAGGCCTTCGATAAGGTCCCGCATAAACGATTGGCTTCCAAAATAAAGGCTCATGGGATTGGGGGCAAAGTATTGATGTGGATTGAGAACTGGCTGGCAGATAGAAGACAGAGAGTAAGGATAAATGGCTCGTTTTTTGAGTGGCAGGCAGTGACCAGTGGGGTGCCACAGGGATCTGTACTGGGACCCCAGCTGTTCACAATTTACATTAATGATCTGGATGAGGGGATTGGATGTAATATTTCCAAATTTGCAGATGACACTAAGCTAGGAGGGGTTGTGTGCATGGAAGAGGGGGGTCAGGAAGCTCCAGTGTGATTTGGATAAATTGAGGGACTGGGCAGATACATGGCAAATGCACTACAATGTGGATAAATTTCTTTACCCAGAGGGTGGTGAATCTGTGGAATTCATTGCCACAGAGGGCAGTAGCGGCAGGTTCATTAAATATATTTAAGAGGGAATTAGATCTATTTCTTCAGTGTAAGGGTATTAAAGGTTACGGAGAGAAGGCGGGGACAAGGTACTGAACTTTAAGATCAGCCATGATCTCGTTGAATGACGGAGCAGGCTCGAAGGGTCGAATGACCTACTCCTGCTCCTATCTTCTGTGTTTCTGAATGACCTACTCCTGCTCCTATCTTTTATGTTTACCTTCAGGCCGTCCTGCCCGAGGATTCCCAGGTCCCTTTGCATCTGGGTATTTTCAATTTTCTCCCCATTAAAAAAGTCTGTTGGTTTATTTTTTTCTTCCAAAGTGCACAACCAAACATTTTTCTATAATATTTAGTTTCTCCTTCACTACCCATTCTCCTCATCTGCCTAAGTCCTTCTGCAGCCTCTCTGTTTACTCAATGCTACCTGTTCCTCCACCAACCTTTGGATCAACTGCAAGCTCAGAATTTATGGTAATTAAATTCGATATTTTGCAGCAGCGTCAGCGCAAATATTCATATTATAACCAATTAATGTATATTTTAAAAAATACTGCACGAAAAGTCAGGCAGGGTCTTTGGTTCCTTGATCATTCAGGAATCTGATGGCCACAGCAAAGAAGCTGTCCTTGTGCCGCTGAGGGCTCGTCTTCAGGCTCCTGGACCTTTTTCTCCGACGGTAGCAGAGTGGAGGGCATGGCCTGGGGGCTTGGGGGTCTTTGAGGATAGGGGCTGCTTTTTTTTTGGGCCACAATCTAAATCACTCCTTTACAACATTAAAAAGTAGTGGCCCCAACACCCTGTGGAACACCATCAGCAATCAGAATATGACACCTGTATTCCGATTCTCTGCATCCTGCCAATCAGCCAATGCTCTACCCACGCTAGTATGTTTCCTGTTATGCCGCGGGCCCCTATCTTGTTAAAGTAGCCTCGCTTGCAGCACCTTGTCAAAAGCCTTCTGAAAATCCAAATACATGGCATCCACTGCATCTCCCTTATCCAAAAGTAAAACCCAAAAGTCCGCGGTTGAATTAAAGCACAACGCTGGAGAAATTTAGCAGTTCAAACAGTGTCCTTTATTCTTCTTTCTTTGGCTTGGCTTCGTGGACAAAGATTTATGGAGGGGTAATGTCCACGTCAGCTGCAGGCTCATTTGTGGCTGACAAGTCCAATGCGGGACAGGCAGACATGGTTGCAGCGGTTGCAAGGGAAAATTGGTTGGTTGGGGGTTGGGTGTTGGGTTTTTCCTCCTTTGTCTTTTGTCAGTGAGGTGGGCTCTACGGTCTTCTTCGAAGGAGGTTGCTGCCCGCCGAACTGTGAGGCACCAAGATGCACGATTTGAGGCGATATCAGCCCACTGGCGGTGGTCAATGTGGCAGGCACCAAGAGCTTTCTTTAGGCAGTCCTTGTACCTCTTCTTTGGTGCACCTCTGTCTCGGTGGCCAGTGGAGAGCTCACCATATAACACGATCTTGGGAAGGCGATGGTCCTCCATTCTGGAGACGTGACCTACCCAGCGCAGTTGGATCTTCAGCACCGTGGATTTGATGCTGTCGGCCTCTGCCATCTCGAGTATTTTGATGTTGGAGATGAAGTAGCTCCAATGAATGTTGAGGATGGAGCGGAGACAACGCTGGTGGAAGCGTTCTAGGAGCCGTAGGTGATGCCGGTAAAGGACCCATGATTCGGAGCCGAACAGGAGTGTGGGTATGAAAACAGACTCGCCAAGGCAAATAGCGCCTTTGGAAGACTACACAAAAGAGTCTGGAAAAACAACCAACTGAAAAACCTCACAAAGAGTGTCCTTTATACAGCAAAGATATATGACTGACATTTCGGGCTTGAGCCCTGCATCAGTGTGTTTTTCTCCTTTATCTGGCCTGCTTGTCAATGTGTCAAAGAATTCCAATAGGTTCGTCACTTAATGCAGTGATTCTCAACCTTTTTCCACTCACACCCCACTAAGTAATCCCTAGGCTCTGTGATTAGGAAGGGATTGCTTGAGGTGGGATGTGAGTGGAAAGAAAATGTTTGAAAACCCCTTTTAATTGTCCCTAATTGGCTCATTATGTGCACCATTTCATGACTCCAAAGGAAATGGGCCAATGACAATTTTTCCAAGCAAAATATTTTGGGAACCATTGGGCTTAGAGCAGCAATTCTCAACCTTCCCTCCCCACTCCCATCCCACCTTAAGTAATCCCCTTACTAATCACAGAGCACCGATGGCCTAGGGATTACTTAAAGTGGGATGGGAGTGGAAAGCAAAAGGTTGAAAACCTCTGCCTTAAGGAAACCATGATGTCTTTGCCTTGCCAAATACTTTGTAAGCTCATCCTTGACAATTGCCTCCAGCATCTCCCGAACCACTGACATCGGGCTAGACGGTCTGCCGTTTCCGTTCCCTCCCTCCATGAATAATGGGATGACATTTGCCACTTATGGTCCTAGATGTGGCAGTGTACCACTGAATCAGAATTTATCATCATGAACAGGATAATGCGGCAGGATAATGGGGGGGACAACAGCATTAAATTACGTTATAAATAAACCAGTGAAGCTGAGGTCGTGTCCGTAGTCCATTCAGAAATCTGATGGTGGGGGGGGGGGGGTGTGGTGATGAGGCTATTTTTGTTCATCTTCAGATTTCTCCACCTTCTTCCCGATTGGAGCAGTGTAAAGAGGGCTGTGGCCTGGGGGTGGGGGGGGGGGGGGGGGGTCCTTGAGGTCAGAGGCTGCTTCCTTGTAGATGTCCTTGGTGGAGTGAAGACTGGTGCCCGTGATGGCGCTGGCCGAGCTCACAACCCTCTTGTAGCATTTTTCTGCTTGGTCCCACTAACCATATCCCTCCCATCCATGTATCTGTCCAAATTCTTCTTAAATGTGAGAATTGAGCCTGCAATTTACCACTTAGTTGGCAGCTCGTTCCATGTTCCCATCACTCTCTGTGTGAAGAGGTTTCCCCTTACACCCTTAACCCACGTCCTCTGGTTTGTATCTCACCGACCCTACCCTCAGTGTAAAAAGCCGACCTACATTTGCTCTGTCTATACCCCTCATAATTCTAAATACCTTGATCAAATCTCCCTTCATTTTTCTACGCTCTAGCGTATAAAGTCCTAACCTATTTAACCTTTCCCTGTATCTCAGATCCTGAAGTCTGGGCAACATCCTAGTAAGTCTCTGCACTTTTTCTATCTTATTGATATCTTTCCTGTAGTTCAGTGACCAAAACTACACACGATCCTCCAAATTTGGCCTCACCAATGTCTTGTACAACTTTACCCAACTCCTAGAACCAATACTTTGATTTATGAAGGCCAATGTGCCAAAAGCTCTTTACAATCCTGTCCACCTGTGACGCCACTTTCAAGGAATGATGTATCTGTAATCCCAGATCCCTTTGTTTTTCCGCCCTCCTCAGTGCCCTACTGTTCAATTTAAGTCATGCAACGTTCCTTAACTTGTCAAATAATAGATTGTTTTATTTTTATTTAATGACCAGGTGTCCGTCTGACCCTCAGATGGAGCTACGACGATGGAAAGTCATGGGATAAAGAGCAAATGCTGATCTGGAACGGTCCGAGTGGTTATTCCTCGATGACCACGGTCTACAGTGGAAACAACGAGCAGTTCATCTACTTGGTTTTTGAAAAGGGACACTTGGACATCACCGAATCCATTTCATTCGTGAAGATTCGTATTGCTTGAGAGAGGTGCCTCAAACTCCTCACCCAGTGTCCTGTGGGCAAAGAATGTGCAATCTGAACGGAGCTAAAGGATTTCCGGCTCTGGACATGGGGAAGAACTTTCCTCTTGATTTTGCGCAGTTTGATTAATTTTTGGGGGGCGGAATCAATGATGTAATCAGGGCGGCGCGGTTAACGGGAGCGTTGTTGCAGCGCCAGCGACCAGGTGTTCGAATCCGGCGCTCTCTGCAAGGAGTTCGTATGTTTTCCCCAGGTCCTCCCACCCTTCAAAAATGTACAGGGGATCCAGGGGAATTTGGACGGCACTGGCTTGTGGGCTGGAAGGGCCTGTTACCGTGCTCTAAATTTAAAATTCCTTTTACGAATCTCACTGAACACCTCCGTGTTTACGCCTCTTCAAAAGAAGCTCAACAAGAGGTCACTGGCATTTTGTCATCATACCCTCTTTGAGGCCCTGTTCTGTGAAATGTCTTCCTTGGTCAACAATATTCATGTTCCCTCTTTGACAACGGAGTAGGGAATCCAATTAACTGGGAAAGCCTTTGTGCAAATTCTATTCAGTAAGTCTGAATGCTTTGAGGGAGAGAGAGCTCCGTGAACCACCTCAATTTGCCTGCTTGGTCCTCTGTTCCAGTCAGGAGATATTTACTGAATACTTCGATCCCAGTAGAGAAGAGCTTTGGGAAAAGTCCCTTGCAAGGATTGTGGGCAGGAAATGGAGACATTGGAAGCCGTTGCTTTAAAATGCTTGTTAGAGTCTACGGACTCCTCGAGTAAAGACAGAATATTCAGAATAAAATCTTTATTATTAAAATCTCAGCGACTGGCTCGTGGCTGGTGTACAAATTGGATTCATTGCCTTGCCGGTGAGAAATGACCCTCGGGCAATGTTTTGGGGCTCTGTTAGGCTGGCGAGCTGAACCGGCCAGTCAAGGAACCATCTCGCACCAGATCTAAAGATGAGCCTGTTTGGATGTCAGATGACAAGTCTCGGCTACGACCTCCTCCTTCTGAAGCAATACCACCCTCCCAGGCTCCTTTCATTACCATGCCATTCCATTATCCAGAATGCAAGCCACCAGCAAAAATATCTCAAAGGAAATAGGCGCCAGCGACCAGGGTTTCAAATCCGATGCAGTCTCTACCTTCTCCCCGTGGGTTTTCCCATGGTGGGGGGGGGGGTGTTCCAGTAGATACAGATTCACACGCGATAATGTGGCTTCACTTGGAAGGAGTGTTTGGGCCCCCCCATCCCGAATGGCGGTGAGGGAGGAGGTGCGGGTGCAAGTGGAGCATCCTGAAGTCACGGAGAGGTCCCCGAGGGGACAATTGGTGGGGAGGGAGGAGGGGAATCACAGAGGGAGCAGTCCCTGCAGGAGGCAGAGGGGGAAAACATGTCTGGTGGGATCATGTAGTAGTCGGCAGAAATGGCAGAGGAGGATGTGCTGGATGTGGAGGCTGGTGGGTGAGGCACTTGGGGTAGATCTGCAGGTAATGGAAGGCATGCGGTTGAGGGCCGAGCTAATGGTGGTCAAGGGAAAGCCATGTGGTTTGAGGAAGGAGGACATCTCCGATGACCTAGCGTGGACGTCCTAGTCCTGGGCGCAGATGCGACGGGGACAGAAGAATTGAGAGAAGGGAACAAAATCCTTCCAGGGGACGGGCGATATTAGAGTTGGCCCGCTGGCCACCGCGCCAGTATAGCATGCACACTGAAGGTGAAAATGAAGACGCCGGAGGTGTGGAGGGATCTCAGAGTCCCGAATCCCGGGGATCGGAGCGCCACACTCAGCCCGCCCGGTTCCCGGACACACAGACGCGGCTGTAGTTGGGGACCATCCTCGCTGGGTCTGCGCTTCAGCGGCCACACCGGACCGAACGTCTCGTTGGCGATGCCTTCCCCCTTGCTCCTTGCGCGGTGGACCCTGCCTCCCGCTCCTTTTGTTGGAGACGAGCCTGGCGCCGTGAGATCGCAGTTTAATCCCTCTCCAACCAACGCGCTCTTCTCAGCCAATTCCTCCACCGCCCCGGACGCCGGCGTTTCAACGGGGGGGTTCGGGTGCCTTCGTCAGGCGACTGACCTGTTGGTCCAAGACAAGGGGAGAGCGTACAAACTCCACACAGACAGCACCTGAACTCGGGTGAACGTGGAGCTGTGACCCCACATTCCACATCAGGACTGTATGTAAGATTGGGAGCAGTGAGACGGAAGCTTATTTTGTTCCTGTGATTTAAGCCTTTCTTGGGGTGGGGGGTGGTCCTTCTCTGACCACTTGCCTAACAATTAACCTAATCAGATGTGGAGTTACCACAATACAACAGTTCTCAACCTTTTTCTTTCCACTCGCGTCCCTGTGCCATTGGTGCTCTGTGATTAGTAAGGGATTGCTTAAGGTGGTCTGTGGGTGGGAAGAAAAAGTTTGAAGACCACTGCTTTAATCATCCCTCATTGACTCGTCATGTGCACGGTTTCAGACGCTAAAGGAAATGGGCCAACGACAATGACAATGAAAGAGTTTATCCAAAACTATTATTAAACATTTATTTTAATAAGAAAAAGTTTAACATTACATATGTTGAAAGAAGAGAAAACATGCAGATGTTGTTGAAAATTTTCAATAAATATTTAGTTCAGCCCTCGACTTAATCCAAGTTTTTAATTTTGGCCCTCAGTGAATTTGAGTTTGACACCCCTGGCTTATAGAAGATGTCTGTCGAGTGTCCGTTTTCTGAGGTGGAGACGGAGAAATCGAGAAGAGGGTTGCTCAAGATGGACCAAGTGACTCTGAGGTCTGGGCGGAAGTTGGCAGCAAAGTGGATGATGTTAATGGGGGTACATGAGGCAGCGCCAAAGTGGACATTGATGTAGCGGGGGAAGAGTTGGGGTTGAGGCAGGGATTGCTCCACGTGGCCAAAAAAGAGCCAGGCACATCCGGGGCCCACACGGGTACCCATGGCTCCGCCTTTAACCTGGATTTTTTTAATCTTGCACAGTCAGTTTGTTTACATTTCCTCTTTCTTTACATTTCTTTTGTACACGTATCTTTCTTCTTTAGTGCAGTAACTGATAAGTAGAAATTCTGCCTGGGACAGGAAAAAGAATCTCTGACTGATATGTCAAGTCATTGAACCCTTCAGCACAGGCCCTTCAATCCTCAATGTTGTGCTGGCTAATATATTCCTACCAAATAAAAACTAAGCCCTTTCTACCTCCTAACCCTGTTTTTTTTCATTCATCCAAGAGCCCCATCAATGCCCTGTTCCAGCCTCCGCCACCACTAGGGTGGCCATTTCAAACATGCCAAAATGGAGGGTGGTCAGCGGCGGAAACTTTCGGCATGGGGCGCGCACACCGTGTTTAACGGGCAAGTGCCTTTTCTGCCAATTTGGCTGGTCCTCCATTTGGGAGGGTAGGGCCAATCACACCCCGAAATGGAGGTCGCATTGACGTCAGGCTTGAGGTGGCTTCGGACGGAGGGCTCAAAAGCCAGACCGTCCAGGCTAAAACCAGATGTCTGGCCACCCTAACCACCACCCCTGTATTCCAGGCATCCACTACTCCGTGTTTTAAAATAAACTTACCCCGATGTCTCCCCTAAATGTTCCTGCCTTCACTTTGTACCGATGTCCTCTGTTGTTTGCTACTCCCGTCCTAGGGAAAAGGCTCTGTCTGTCTGCCTCTCAGAATCTTGTCACCCTCCATTAAGTCACTTCTCCTCCTTCTTCGCTCCAAAGAGAAAAGTCCCAGCTCTGCTAACCTTGTCGCATAAGCCTTAATTTTTCCAATCCAGGCAACATCCTGGTAAATGCGTGCACTCTGACAATAAATCTGAACTTTAAACCTCCCAACACAGTGCCGTTTCAAAGTTCTGAGCTCACGTTTCAGGGGGAGGGGGGGTCTCTGGCTGGAGGACCCACGCAGGGCAGCTGGAGGTCGGCTCATGGAAACCAGGTATCGGAACTGGGATTCAAGAGGACGCTGGGGGCAAGAAGGGGGTCCCAAGGGGCCTTGGGGTGTGACTTTGTTGGAGGTTCGGGCCTGCAGCTCGGGTGGTTGATGGATTGAACAGGAGTCTGTGTGGCGGCGGAGACTCTGGAGGAAAATCCATGGTCACCCGGAAGGACTCTCTCACTGTAAAGGAAATTTCTGCTGGGCATCCACATCCTTCCAGTAATAAGGTAGAAGGCTGCCATGCTAAACCAATCATGATGATCAATATTCAATGGCCACCCCACCATCATCATCCTTCCTCAGTCTGACCTTCAAGACTCCTGCCTCCTGAGAGGATGAAGAGCAGTGAACCAGCGAGGGGCCGGAGACCAAACCGGGTGTTGGGAGGGCACTGGGGGCAAGAAGGGGTTGGGAGCCGAAGACTTCCTGATCGTGCGCGGCTGGGCCAAGCGGGAGTCCATGTGGCTGCAGGGGCACTGGAGGGGAATGCCTCTGAAAGGACTCTCCCACTGTCAGGGGCGCTGGGCAACGCTCATGGCGACTCTTTGTTCGCCTTCCAGCGGACGGAAGGAAATTTTGTGTAATATTACGTTTTGTTTTATTACACCTCAAGGGTCGGTGTCGGGGCCACTTTTTACAATGCATATTGATGAATTAGATAGTGGATGAACCGGTTTTGTGGCAAAGTTTGCAGATGGTACCAAGACGGGTTGTCGAAGACGAAGCGTAAAAGAAACCGAAAGCTCGCAGAGACTTAGACGGCTTGGGAGAAATGGCGGATGAGATACAACATTGAGAAACATACGGTTGGGCATTTTGGTCGAGGTAATAAACGGTCAAATTATTTGGACGGGGAGAAAATTCAAACCTCAGAGGGCCTTGGTGGGGGAGGGAGAAGGATTCCTTGTGCAGGACACCCTGAAAATTGGCCGCCAGGTTGGGTCGGCGATAAAGAAGGCGAATGCTATGTTGCCATTCGTTTCAGAGGGGATGTATCAGAATAAAGACGGGATGATGAGACTCTATGGGGCCCTGGTGAGACCTGATTTACTGGGTGCAGTTTAGGCCCCATATCTTAGAAAGGATATAGCAAGGTTGGAGAGGGAACTATTCCAAGAATGAGAAGGTTAACGTATGAGGAACGTTTAGCGGCTCTTGGACTCTGTTGATTAGATCGTGGAAGAATGAGAGGGGATCTCATAGAAACATGTCGAATAACGAATGGATTGCATGTAAATGAGTTCAAAGGGGAAGCTGGCAGGTATCTAATTAGTCAGGGTATCGAGGGACACGGGGACGAGGCTGGAACTTGGAGCAGTTTTGCTCAGGGAGCAGACTCGATGGGCCAAGTGGCCTGCTTCCGTTCCTTGGGGATCCTGTGGAAAAGCAAGACCTTGCAAACCTTTCGCGTCCACAACTGCAATGCTGAGCTGGGGTGGTCTGCGCGTTTGATTCCTGGATGAACAATGGACCTCGGACACTGCGATTTGCTCTGTATCTTGTACTATTTTTTTTAAATCTGGCCCATTATTTTGTCAGGTGGTTTTATCGAAATGTTTGCCCTGCGGTCACATTGTGTGATTCCTGGAATCAATCCTCACTTTATTTACCTCCCGCCCTCGGGCAGGTGATCGAACCCCGTCTCCCAGCGACCTCACCGGGTATTGCAGTCGACCCAGAGCGGGAGTCTCATGCTTTATGCTGGTGATGTCATTGGTGAACGGTGGGAGTGGAGGTGCATGAGCAATAGGACCCGGCGGAACCCTCCTCCTCTCTCTCTCTCTCTCCCCCCGCATCATCTGGTACCTGATTCGGAAGAGAGGCAGGGGCCCCAAGGAGGAAAAGAAGATGGCAAGTCAGTCACAGGGAATACAGCAGCTCCTCCACGCTGAGAAACGCGCCGCGGAGAAGGTCGCCGAGGCCAGGAAACGTAAGCTCTCCCCGATTACTGCTGGCTTGTCCTGGGGAGAGGGATTGCAAGCTGACACCCGCCTCCTTTTGCATTCAAGGCTGGGAGAACTCTGCAAAGCTCTGCCCTTGTGTCCGCAGCAGGGTTGAATGAGCAGAGCCCACCCTAAAACTGAATTGAGGGCCGCGGGTAGTGCATTTGTGGCAATGCACCAAAGGGCTGGATGACCGGCTGCATCTGGAGATCTGGAGCGGGGGGGGGGGGGGGGGGGGGGGGGCTGGGTGGCCAACCTCCAATTTCGGGGAACAGACCATTCCGGCCCTCGAGTCCGCGCTGCTCCAATTATCCGGAAATTACCCCGTCCATTATCGGGACTGCGGGGAGGGTCAGTCATCTGCTTGGCCGCAAATCTCCCACCTGCTCGCTCTCCTGGGCCCGGGGAATAGGAGCGGGAGCCGTCCGATGTGATCTCTCACGGAACCTGACCGCGAAGAACTTCTCCCCCACCCCTCCCCCCCCCCCCCCCCCCCCCCCCCCCCCCACGTCCGACCTCACGTTGTTTTTCTCTTGTTGCACTAATCGTTGAACCTTGACAACATCGTCATTTCTGCCCCACAAATTGCGAGGCTCATGACGGTGGAAAACAGACACAAACCTAAAGACTGAGCCACAGGCTTCATTGCACTTAAAGTCCCTGCTGCTGTTCGCTGTGGCTCCCAGTGACTGACCTCGAAGGGCCGGATCTGGCTTAGATCCCGCCGGATGATTGACAGCCGGCCGGGTGCGGCTGGGTCCAGTCAGGTCGGCTGATTGACAGCTGGGTGGGTGGAGTTGGGTCCAGTCGGGTCGGCTGATTGACACCAGGGTGGGGCTTGGTCCATTCAGGTCATCTGATTGACAGCCGGCCAGGTGAGGCCTTGTCCCCCTGTGCCCAGCGGGGGGGGGGATGGGTCCATTCAGGTCGGCTGATTGACAGCCAGGTGGGGCTGGGTCCATTCAGGTCGGCTGATTGACAGCCAGGTGGGGCTTGGTCCATTCAGGTCATCTGATTGACAGCCGGCCAGGTGAGGCCTTGTCCCCCTGTGCTCTTCCACCAGGTACACAGGGTGTCCCCTGCAGTCGCCTCGTGGTGAACATTGACAATGAACCCGACTGTGATTGAGGGCAGCCTTGATTCTCGTTGTGTAGGGAAGGCCCGCAGACTGAGGCAGGCGAAAGAAGAAGCCCAGGGGGAGATTGAACAGTACCGGCTGGAGAGGGAGAAAGACTTCCGCCACAAGCAGGAAGCGGTAAGGAGCGTATCTGCCGTCCAACAGGGGCGGCCAGTCACCATTTACTCGCGGTGGATTTAACCACGAGGGGCCATCACCAATGTCAATCTGGGCTCGCCTTAATCGTGGGATCAAAGGCTAGCCAATCGGCAGCAGAGTCCCCCAGGATTTGCTTTAATCCTGTTTGTTTAATTTTTTTTTAAATTTAGACATGGGCCACGGTAACAAGCCAATGCCATCCATTGACCTACAACCCCCCCCCCGGTACATTTTTAGAATGGTGGGAGGGGGACTGGAGCACTGTCACGTTGGGAAGAGCATCAGGTTTGGTGGGTCGTCTTGTAGACCCTCACGTCGAGAAGGGGAACAGTTCAAAGGGTCATTTTCTCCTGGGGGGGGATGGTTGGGAGAGCTCAAAAGAAAGATTGGTCAGGGGGCCAACTCCAGTGAGGGGGGGTGCTCCACAGAGGAGGTGGTCCAGGTCGGAGTGGGAGGTGCATGGGAAGACCCATCCTCACGGGGCTTCCCGCCCCCGGCAATGAGAGCACACATGTCTCCGTAAGTCACCGGCAGGGTGAACGGCGCCAAACTTTCCCTCTCTGCCCTGAAAACCCAAGCGGGAGCTCTCCAATCCCTCCAGGGGGGAGGGGGGGGCGACGGCTTCCCGGACCGCCATCCCGGTTGCCAGTCCCATGAGGGTCAGGACCATCCCCTTGAAGGTGGGGCGTGTGGCGGTGACTAAATAGCCCTGAGGGGCACCCGTCATCTTCATGCTACCTGGGAGGTGGTTTTCCCCATCAGCAGAAATTAACCTGAGACCCCCTTAAAGTCAGAGAAAGAGAGATTGCACAAATACAGGGGGAGAAAAATAAATATTTAGCAATAAAGTCAGAGTTCTTCAATGAGTTTGAGTTTGTCATTGAGTGGTCTGATGGTGGGGGTGTTCCTGAACGTGGTGGGTGCAAGTCTCGAGGCCCCTACACTTCTTTCCTGATGGCAGCAGCGAGAACAGACCACGGGCTGGGTGGGCGAGGGACTTTGCTGTCGGCGGCTGCCCTCCGACGGTGGCGTTCCCCCGTAGACATTCTCGCTGATGGGGATGGGTTTTGCCACTTATGTACCAAGAAACCCAGCAGTAAAAATTTCCACTCCCTCCCGCGACGCACTCATTCAGATCGTCTCTTTTCCCCTGTCTGGCCCAGGTCATGGGGTCCCAGGGTAACCTGGCGGCGGAGGTGGAGCAGCTGACACGACAGAAGATCCAGGCGATGCAGGCCAATCACCACCGCAACAAGGAGAAGGTCCTTCGCCAACTGCTGATGCCAGTTTGTGACATCAAGCCCGAAATCCACCACAATTACCGCATCGGCATGTAGGCCGGTTTCCCGGGCGAAGCTCCATCACCAGGAGTGGGAGGGGGGGAAAGGCCCTCAACAAAATCATGGCCGTCTCAAGTATCGCCTGTCTTGCTTGGCCTTGTGCGCCACACGCTGTAAATTGTTCGCTCGTTGTGCAGTAACAATCCAGATTACATCAGATTAAGTTTGTGGAAACCTAATATTGATGTAAATATAATTTATTTCACTGTTGCTCATTCCAGCATTTCCGAAATCATGGGCAAGGGGCCTGGCCAACGTTGCTAAATGATCGGGAACTTCCTCTTCAGTTTGCGCACCATTTAAAGTGTTTGGTAAATTACCCTCTTCTCATTGCAGATCGCCTTTCTATTCCACTTCACCCCCCACCCCTCTCATGCATGCAGCCCGGCAACAGGCCCTTCCAGCCCACCCCGCCCAATTGACTGACAGCCTCCCCCCCCCTCCCCACGTTTTGAATGGTGGGAAGAAAGGCCACGGTGGTGGGGGGTGGGGGGAGAGAGGTGCCAGCCCGCCATTTATGGCTGTCTCCAACCTATGCCGCTCCCTCTGCGCCCCACCTCATGACGACATCCTCTTTCCTGCCCCTTTCTCGCCCAGTTATCCTTTCACCGGATTGGGTGCCTGTCTTCTCCAAATAACCACCTTCCCAGAGGCTTAAGAGAACAGCTTAATTTTTTTAGGTGTGTTGCAAGCTATCAGCCAGAGCATTAAACACTTGGACTAATTAGGTTGAAACATTCCACCGATTTTTGTGTTCAATTCCAAAAGGGACCAACAGGCCATTTGTCGCTTTGTCCTAAAAACAATCTGAGCCCGTTACCATTAGCTTTTACAAATTAACCCATCTGAAGGCGTTCAAATAAAAGGAATGCCAAATGTTTGTCTTCACTTTCATTCTGACAATCATTTTTCATCTTTAAGTAAAAACCAATGCTGGTCAAACTATGCACTTTATGTAGCAATGGTAAAGATACATAACCGACGTTTCAGGCTTAAGCCCTCCATCAAAGTCTGAGCAAAATGGAGGCAGGTGTCCGAACAAAATGGAGGGGTGGCGGGGAGGAGCATGGGCCCACCTGCAGGAGGTAATATGTGAATGAGGGAGGGAGGGAGTGCGCGGCAGTAAACGGGGGGTGGTGGCCCTGTGAATGGAGAGGGAATGGGGTGGAGAGCTGGAGGAAAGAAAGCAGAGGAGAGTGTTGAAGCAGAGCTGAGGATACTTGAACTCAAACACAATGATGGCTGCAAAGCTACAAATTTTTAATCACTTTGCAAAGCATGAGAACTCCGTTACAGCAGGAGGCACTGCCATGAGCAGTGAGTCTCATCCCAAGAGAGTCTGGAGGAGACAACGGGACGGGGGTGAGGGTGAGAATGGAAGACTAGCAGAAGTCAGCGGTTGGAGGGCACCCAGGCAGAAAACGAGGGTGCTCCTCCTCCAGTTTTGCAGGGGAGAGCTCAGTCTGGCGGCGCATGAGGTCTTGGAAACTGGGTCAATCGGCGAGGGTGGGGGGGGGATTACGAGGTACAAAACCAATATAAGACCTCTCAGGTGACTTGGAGGCCTGACGTACTGAAGAGTGGCTCACTGCTGCAAGCAACTCCAAAGGCTCAGGAGGAGGGCCTCTGGGATGGTGGCTGGAGTCAGCATGGGAGAGTGAAAGAGAAATGGGCAAAGCAAAGGAGTTTAAAATAAA
The DNA here is from genome assembly GCF_036971445.1 of Narcine bancroftii. Taxonomy (NCBI): domain Eukaryota; kingdom Metazoa; phylum Chordata; class Chondrichthyes; order Torpediniformes; family Narcinidae; genus Narcine; species Narcine bancroftii. The sequence continues at coordinate 184,915,952 of NC_091470.1, forward strand.
AATCACAGCAGATCAAACAGCATCCTCCATACAACAAAGATGCATCACCAACCCTTTGGGCTTGAGCCCTTCATCAAGGTCTGAGTAAAATGGAGGCAGGCACCTGAACAAAATGATGGGGAGGAGGAGCACAGGCCCACAGGCAGGAGGTGAATAACAGAGGGAGGCCCCACCAGCAAATGGGGAGGGGGGGTGGCTCTGTGACTGGAGAGGGAAGGGGCGGAGAACTGGAGGAGAGGGGGTGTTGAAGCGGAGCTGAGGATATGAACTCCAGCACGAGTGTGGCTTCAAAAACACACTTTTTAATCACTTTGCAAAGTGTGAGAACTCCATTGAAGCAAGAGTCACTGCCGTGAGCAGTGAGTCTCACCCCGAGAGAGTCTGCCGTGTGGCTTACAAGTCGTACAGTTGCACCTTAAGACCCCTAGATTTCTGGAACATTCAAACATTGGGATTAATTGATCAGGGTCGTGTCCCTTCTGGCTCATTCTGCTTATCCCTTGAAGGGCTCAGGCCCAAAACGTCAGCAATATTATCTTTGTCCCCTATAGTCACTGAAAAGACCTGCTGAGCTTCTCCAGCATTTTAGTGCGTTTTTACAGAACAGTCTCCTCCTATGTGGTAAACATTATCCCATCAGCCTTAGAAACTAAATGTCCGCCTACACGTCACAACATACTGTTATGAGTCCAGAGGACCCCAAAACCCAGCAGTAATAGATAAGCACCATGACTTAAAAGGTGCTTTTAATTATCTTTGAACATGAAAACAGAATCATACTTTAACTTATCTCTATTGACTCACTTAACCTAACTTAACCCCCCCACCCCCCTCTAATTCTAAGCGCACGTGTGTGTGTGTAAGTTCAGCAAAGTTCTTTGGTTCACAGTCCAATCTCACTGGTTGCAGGCAATTCTTGTACTGTGCACAGAAGTTAACATTAATAAAGTTCGCCAGGCTTTGGTGCTTAACAGGCAAATGGCTACCACTCAGAAAGGTTCTTGTTGGTTTTCAGAGAGAGTTTTTCTTGTTCCAGGACATCCACAACTGATTCCTTCTTTAATCAGCCTTGAAATCAGTCTTGCCGATGAAACTTTTCCCCCTTCAGGGTTCTCCAGATGATAACCTGTTTCTTTCAGGTCACCATAGAGTTCCTTTCTGTTTCTCCCTATTCCAAGGGAAACACCAGACACACAGTCCTCTCCTTTGACCAGGCCAGCTCCCAAAGCTTGCCAGCTTGTCCCTCTGTGCCTCTCTCTCTCTCCAACTCTGAGAGCAAAGCCTGTTTTTTTTCTCTGCTCTCTGCCTGCAAAGATCACATGGCCTTCCAGACAGTAAATTCTGTTTTCCAGACAAATTTGCTACTGCCTATTGTTACATTTGTTGCCTTTTGCAAACAGCAGTCCATCGCAAGTCTCTTGCAAAAGCTCCTGCAAAAATTCTGTGTTTTAGTATTTGTGAGTGACCTCCTCTAACAAACCTTTCCCAATTTATCTCCCAAACACCTCTATCTACTCTGTCACAATGATAAAAACTGGTCCACGCCCTGTGTCAGGTGAGACTGTGTTCAGTCTGGTCACCTCATTAAAGAACGAATGTGGACGGTACGGAAAGGGTGCACGACTGGGACGTTGCCCGGATTGGAAAGTAAGTCTTACAAGGCCAGGTTAGCAGAGCTGGGTTCGTTTCTCTTCGGAGTCAAGAAGGATGCGAGGCGCCATAACAGAGGCAGGCAAGATTCTGAGAGCTGCAGATAAGGTCAGCACCTTTTTTCCCCAGGTCGGGATCAGCAAACGCCAGAGGACACGTGTACAAAGTGAAGGGAGGGATTTTTCAGGGGAGACATCAGGGACATGTTTATTCTTTAAAAAAAAACGCTGAGAGTTGCGGGTGCCCGGAATGCCTTGCTGGAGCGGAGGAGGAAGGCGGGCGGGGGGTGGCTCTTGCTGCAGGGACCGCGATGGAAATGATGCAGCGGGACCGGGCAAGCTTGAGAACAACTAAATTATAGCCGAAATAATGCGAAATGACGGAAGGTGAGCAAGTGGACATTTACACAGATGTCGTTTGTCCGGGCCACTGTGGTTTCAAGCCACGGCGACCCCATACAACACTATCTATCAGCAAATTTCGGACCTAATAGTGGCGTGGGCAAACCCTGAGGCTGCTGTTAGACGCCAGGCACATAGGAAGGGAAATCCGGCTGTGGGTGAAACAGCTGGAAAAGCCATAGCTGTTTATTGCGAAGGCAAAGGCAGCAGTGTATAGGCAGAGGGGGGAAGGAAGGAGCAGGAGAGGGGAGTGGGAAGGGGAGGCGGAGAGGTCAGAGGAGGAGGAAGGAGGAGGGGGAGGGAGGGGAGAAGCAGTTACTATTCGCCCCTCGGGGACGGCCAAATATTTATTAAACTTTAATGTAAAAGTGTTAGGAAGTTGAAAGCTGAGAACACAGAGAATCTACATGCTTCCACAATACTATGAGCAACAAAGAACAGATCTATCTTTCCACTGAGAATCAGGGGAGAGCGCGAACGCAGTCCCCCACTACCACAAATTTTGCAGTCGAGTATCCCGCATTTGGGGACATCGCAGGCGTCAGCACACCCGAAGTGCAATGGGTTAGCCTCGTCCTGGGAGATCGGCCATCATGACCACCGATTCTCCCCTGCCAGGTAAGTATGCTTCACTCGGCTCAGCCTCACGCCCCCAACCTCCATCCACACTCCTTAACATCATTGTGAGTCATCATTGTAAAACATTATATGGCACTATCCGACCAGCGAAAGTTCCACTTTCACGTGTTGTCTTTAATTTATTTCATTATTCGTGATTTTTGTTAGATCTTCTCCTTCCGCACTTCTAATCTGCATATATGCCTTAAAAGGAAGAACGATTTCTTGGGCGCGGCCTGCAATTGGACACTCACCGCTGAGTGACACCCTGCTCCCCAGCACATGTGTATCATTCACCAGTGTTGCCGGCGGAGCCTGCGAACCCAGTGCATCGCTGCAGTCCGCCCTGTGCCTCTACAGCCCCCCCACCCCACCCCTGGTGGTCCAGGACTCAGCTATCGAGAATGGGGAATTTGGGGCTTCCATCGGGTACCAATACCCCTGAGCGTAAAGCCCTGCAAAAGGTAGCAGACACGGCCCAGCAGTCAACCTTGCGAATGAAGGACGGGGCGACGGGACCCAGACAACGGACCTGAAGGACGGCGCAGGACCATCAGCTCACTGCTGCAATCCCGCAGGGTTCAAGGAAGCCCCCCTTATCCAGTACTCAAGAGGTGACCTTACAGGCCTGTGGCCCTGACCTCCACCATTATGAAGTGCTTTGGGCATCCGGTGATGGAATATATCCAACATCCTTCCCAGAGATGCTGGATCCATTTGAATCCAACTGGAGAAGAAACCGTTCCACAGACGATGCTGTAGCCTTGTCCATTCACTCTGTCTTGGCCCACCTGGAGAACAACGCCTCAAACGCCAGGCTGCTGTTCACTGACTCCAGCCCGGCATTGAATATGATCATTCCCCAGAAGCTGGTGGAGGAGCTGTCCTTGCTGGGACTCAACACCTCTCTCAGTCATTGGACCTGGACTTCCTAACAGAGAGCCTGGATCGGTAGCAGAACGTCGGGCAGCGTCACGCTGAGCGCGGGCACACCTCAGGGCTGTGTGCTCAGACCGCCCCTGTTCACGCTACTGATGTACGGCGGCATCGCCAGATCCCGCTCCGGTGGGGTGATCAAGTTTGCAGACAACACAACAGTCATTGGCCTCATCAACGATGAGTCACTCTGCGGAGAAGGGGTGGAAAATCTCGTTGAATGATTTTCTTTGCTCTCCCTGTATTGCAGTTTGTTTACATTCGTTACCTGTTCACACTTCTTTGATTGTTTACATTTACGCTGCGTACAGTTTACTTTTTGCGTTACCAATTAGAGGTAATTCTGCCATCCCTGCGGGAAAAAGGAATCTCAGGGTTGTATGTGATGTCATGTATGAACTCCGACAATAAATCTGAACTCTGCTTTTTTATAGGTTAACCAATCCTCTATCCATGCTAAACCATCACCCCAAATTCCATGCATCCTATCTTCTGTATAAGTCTATTATGCGGCACCTCATCAAGCACCTTCTGGAATCCAGGTGAACAATGCCCACCCGCTCTCCTCTATTTAATGTGCTCATTATATCCAGTGAGTTTGTCAAACAGGACCTGCCTTTACTGAATCAATGCTGCTCTGCCTTTTTGCTCCACATACCTCACTATTAATGACACCTTCAAGCATTTTCCCAACTGCAGGTGGTCAACTTTCGCCGATATCCTTTTTCGTATAGTGGTGTGACATTCGTTGTCTTCCAATCCACTGGGATTTGGCCAGAGTCCAGAGAATTTTGGGAAATTATTATCAAAGCCTCGACTAGAACTGCTGCTATTTCTTTCCGTACCCTGGGATTCATTCCATCAGAACCAGGAGACTTATTAATTTTTAAACCCTCTGCTTTTCTGAGTTCGACCTCATTAGTCATAGCTATTACATTTGCCTCCCATCAAATCCACAACATCTGGCTTTGGCATGCTCTATAGTCATTTCCTCATTATTCAATTTCAATTCCCTCATTATTATTTCATTATTTTCCAATTTCAGTTCTCCCTTCTCATCTTCCAAGGGGCCAACCTTCACTTTAGCCACCCTTTTGCACTTTATTTAATAATAAAGACTTCTTCTGTCCATTTTTATATTTTGTGCTAATCGTTCCTCTGCCTTCTCTCTCTTTAGAGCTCGCTTTGTGGTTTTTTTTTGTTGCTTGTTCCCTTGTAGGTTCAGTGACGTGCTGTTCAAAAAAGCCTTCACGTGTGCCTTCTAGGAAATCCTCCTCAAGGTTGCCTTTAACCAAGCTGATTCACCCAGTCTCTGTGCATGTTAAAGTTCCCCACAATAACTGCTGTTCCATCCTTACATGCCTGAGCCACTGTAATGTTATTATTGGGCGGCCTGTGGACAATTCCCTTTATTTTGTGTGCGGAAGATACGTGGCCTCCCTGCCTGTCTGGAGTTTGTGTATTGTGGGTGGTCACATGTCCTTCCTTCCTGTCTGAAACTTATTCAGAAGTCACATCACCTGTCAATCAAGGTTGGTCTCCGGCCTCCCATTCGTGCATTCCTTGCCATTGGCTAATTTAAATCACCTAGAGTAATTATTGGCTAGAAGTACAGATCAGCTCTGTATAGAACACCAATGCACAGCACACTCTCTGCCTCGTGGTCCAAGCCCCACACCAGGTCACTGCTGTGGACCTTGCTGGAATTGTCGCAGGAAAGGTGTGCGATACACTGAAGCTAAATTATAGAATTGGAATTGATCAATTCTTACAGAGATCCATACCCCCCGCCCCCCACCCCGCTGTTGGTCGGGGAACCAAGTGTGTGCAAGAGTCCCTGTTTGTGTGTACTCAAGTGGGTGAGCGTGTCAAGTATAGGTTCACTATTCTCTGAGTCCAACCTCAGTTTTTTTTTTGTTTTTTTTTGAGGTTCAATGTTCCTTTTATTGTCATGTAATAATGCATAAAAATGTAATACATATGATGTACTTCAACTTTTGTCTGCTCCAAGGCAAACAAAGAGTTGCCATGACCATTGCCTGGCACCCCCTAACAATAAGAGAAAGAGAAGCAAAGGACAGTCCCTTCAGAGGGACCGAGTGTCCTTGGATTCGCCTCCAGCACTCACGGAGCATTTGCTGTTGCATGGACTCCTGTTAAAACCATAGGCAGCCTGAGTTCCAGGTCCAAACCTTTTTTTAATTTTTTTATTATTTATTTATTTATTTATTTTTTAAATTTATTTTTCACACCATAAATCACATTAGCCATGATATACACTATTTCTTTTTCACACATATACAGTGACTTTTTCTCCCCCCGCCTCCTCCCAAGCCACCCCCCCCCCCTCATCCATTTTAGGTATACAATCTAGGTTGCATTAAGCCAGTCAGACAATGTTGTCATTCAACAAAAATACACCAGAAATTCTACTGAGTCCATTCTTTTCTTTCCTTCTCCTTCCATCAACTTAGGTAATGTTTGTCCCCGGTAGGTTTTCGCTATTGTATTTAATGTAAGGCTCCTATACTTGTTCGAATATTTCAATATTATTTCTTAACCTATATGTTATTTTTTCTAATGGAATACATTTATTCATTTAAATTTAGTAGTTTCTTCCTTTTAATTTGGTTATGTATTCCATTAATATTTAAAGTCATATAGTTCAGCGTAGCCCTTTTATATTTTGTTTATCTTCTCTTTCCGTTTTTCCATCATTACCTTTCCTCCTTTTCCATTTCTGTTTTCTTATTTTCAACTCTTTATAAGATAACATTCCTACAACATCCAACATTTTCCTTATTCTCCTATTTCTATCTTCTTTATCCCCAATCTCCCCTTCCCCTCCTGAGTTGTCCTTTATCCCTTGTCGGACAACCACATGTCCAACCTCAGTTCGAGGTGAATGTCTACATCATTGCGTAAGTGAAATAGTGATCGAATACCATTTAACGTTCTCCTGTTTGTTAATTAAAATTGCATGCGATTGTTACACTTGTGTCCAGACTCGTCCCTCTGTGAGCCCATCGAACCTGAACTCTTCCCAACACACATTACTGTTCCTAAAGTATCTCTACCCAAATCACTCAACATTTTGCTCCTTCGATCTCACATCATCTCTCACTACTGCCCTGATCTCATTCTTAACTAAGATTGCCACCTCGCCTACATACCTGCCTGTCCTTCCTTATTACCTGAGATCCTTGGATATTTAATTCCCAATCCTCTCCACCCTGCAACCACATTTCTGTTATGGGCACTGAATCATACCCCTTTGCACTTATTTGTGCTACAAGTTCACCAACCTTGTTTCGAATACAAGTGTCCAGATAAAGTGGCAATGTGCCCATTGTACTTTTCAAATCCGGTTCGCTTCACCTCTTTTGCTCTTTACTTTTTTAATCCCCTCTACCCTTGGTTTAACCCCCTCCAAAGACTCTCGGAAACTTCTACAGGTGTACCGTGGAGAGAATTCGGGCTGGTTGCAATGCTCGGGAGAAGAAAAACTCCAGGGGGTTGTTAACTCAGCCTGCGACATCACGGGCGGGATAGCCTATTTAAGTTCCTATGTCTTATCAATCTCACAGTCTGCAGGAAGAAACTGTTCCCCAGCCTGGCAGTCCTGATTTTGATGCTCCTGTACCTCCTTCTTGGTGCATTGCACCCACTCTCTGCTTTTCATGTTGGACTCTTGTCCAAATCTCCCCAGATTGTTACATTATGATGGCCTGGGCTAGAGAACACCATGCAATTTTTTTTTTTAAATGGTGTTAGGTTCCTTTAATGTTACAATTGGGTTTTTATTCTGGATGGAGAAAAATCAGAAACAAAGGTGTTCACTTTGCATCTTATTCTGCAAGGCCGCTAGGATAAGGTTGAATCGTTTCGAACCCTTGAGAGATTTTTATCTGGACATTCAGATTAATGTCAATCATCCCAACTCACGCCAATACCAGCCCCAGGTACTTAACTGACACCATTGTCACCCAATCACCTCCTGAGCTTTGTTGCCAATCGTCCTGCCTCCTCCCGCCCTCTCGTGGTTCCTAGCCAATAGTCGCACAAGGCTTGACCGCGGTACCGCCTCACTCCTCGCTTACCGATGCGGCGCCGGAGCGTCCAACCAAACTTGCGAGCAGTGGATGGACGTGAGGCCGGACCAATGGGAAAGCCAATGCTTGGCGGCGAGGCCAATGGCGTGGTGGGGGCGGGAGGGACTCGGCTTGGAAGTTTGGTTGCACTGCTCCGCTGGGCCAAGTTGGTGGGAACCGGAGAGAGGGAAGGGATGATGATCGGAGGTGAGTGGTGCAGGAAGGGGCGAGGAGAGATGGGATGAGAAGGAATGGAGGAAGGGGTGGGGGAGGAGGAAGAAGCGACGGAGGGGTGGGGGAGGAGGCGAGGGAGGGGTGGGGGAGGAGGCGGCGAGGGAGGGGTGGGGGAGGAGGCGGCGAGAGAGGGGTGGGGGAGGAGGCGGCGAGGGAGGGCTGGGGGAGGAGGCGGCGAGGGAGGGGTGGGGAGGAGGCGGCGAGGGAGGGGTGGGGAGGAGGCGGCGAGGGAGGGGTGGGGAGGAGGCGGCGAGGGAGGGGTGGGGAGGAGGCGGCGAGGGAGGGGTGGGGAGGAGGCGGCGAGGGAGGGGTGGGGAGGAGGCGGCGAGGGAGGGGTGGGGAGGAGGCGGCGAGGGAGGGGTGGGGAGGAGGCGGCGAGGGAGGGGTGGGGAGGAGGCGGCGAGGGAGGGGTGGGGAGGAGGTGGAAGCGAGGGAGGGTGGAGGAGGAGGTGGCGAGGTAAGGGTGAGGAGGAGGCGGCGAGGGAGGGTGGAGGAGGAGGTGGAGAAGTGGAGGAAGGGTGGGGGAGGATGGAGGGGAGGTGTGAATGAGGGGCGAGAGGGAGCGGAGGAGGGGGAAGGGGGCTAGGAGGGAGGGAGAAAGGGGGTAAGGGATGCATATAGTGGATGATGGGGTGAATTTAATTGTTTTTTTTAAATTTAGACATACAACATGGAAACAGGTCCTTTGGGCCCATGAGCCCTTACACTCAGTAGACCTAGAACTCCCCCACCCCCCCGTACATTTCAAATGGTGGGAGGAAACCGGAGTCCGTGGGGAAAATCCACACAGACACGGGGAGAACGTACAAAATCGTTACAGACAGAGTTGCGCAGAGAGTCACTCCCTGTAAATTATTAAATGATTCCCTCACCACAACCCCCCCACCCCACCATACCTTTTTCACTCAGGCTTCCACCTGTTTTTAAATGTTTCTCATTTCAAGATTCCTTTTATTTTGCATTAAAAATTGAGCACACATGATAGAATTTAACTTTGGCCTGCTGTGAGGCAGGCAAGGAGTTGCCACATTTATCACAAAAGCTTTTACTTCTCCATAACCTCCAGATCCAGGGTGATAGATTTAGGACAGAGATGAGGAAGAACTGCTTTTCCCAGAGGGGGTGAATCTGTGTATTTCACTGCCCGTTGAAGCAGTGGAAGCGACCTCAGTAAATAGATTTAAGACGAGATTGGTTAGATTTTTGCACAGTAGGGGAATGGATTTCAACCATTTTCTTTCCACTCACATACCAGCTTAAGTATTCCCTATGCCATAGGTGCTCTGTGGTTAGTAAGGGATTACTTAAGGGTGGGATGTGGGTGGAAAGAAAAGGGTCGAAAACCTCAGTTTAATCGTTCCTGATTAACCCATTATGTGCATGATTTCCAAAGGAAATGGGCCAATGACAATTTTTCTCAAGCAAAATATTTCAGTTACGATTGGGTAAATCTCTTACACCAGTGATTCTCAACCTTCCCTTCCTCCCCACATCCCACCTTAACTAATCCCTTACCAATCACAGAGCACCGATGGCATTGGGATTACTTAAGGTGGGATGTGAGCAGAAAGAAAAAGTTTGAAAACCACTGGTATAGGGGAATTAAAGGATATGGGGAAAAGGCAGGTCGGAAGAGGTGAGCCGATGACCGCGTTGAACGGCAGTTTGGGCTGGATGGCTGCCTCCTGCTCCTATTTCTTGCGTTTCTGTAGATGGATGCCATGCGGAATATGCCTGGCGCTTAGCGACCCTGGTTAAATCTCCAGACATAGTTGCTGCTTCACACCGTGATGCTCACGTGAGGTATTGTTTAAAAAAAATATCTTGTACGTGATGTCCTGTATATGCTCTGACAATAAATCTGAACAAGACCCAAAGAGTTGTAGCCAAAGATGGGTGAATGCCCACACCAAAACTCCACTACCTCCAACCACTGTGGAGATTAAAACTCATGGGGGGGGGGGGAGGTGGGGAAGAGGGCAGAAAGAGTATAGGAAGCACATTATAATTTGTTTCTGATGAAAATGTAGAGATGAAACAAGGTTGTCACCACAGATTTCGTAATCTGGGTAGAGATAGTCCTTTTACCCACAATGGAGAAATCTCAACTCTTCAGTTAGACACTCTTTCCTTTAAACCCTCCACTGTAAGTAAAATAGAGGGCTATGGGTGAGAGGAAGGGAAAAAAAATGACATTGTGGTGGACTAGGTTTGCACTGGTCAGTGCAACATTATGGGCTGAAGGGCCTGTATGGCAGTGAAATGTTCTTAAATTTAGACGTAACAAGCCCTTTAGGCCCACAAGCCCAGCCTGATGATTGTCGAGCTGTTTGCTCGTGGAGACTTCATGCTGTGCCTTCTGAGAGGAAGTCAGTTTGCTGAGTTGATATATTTGCCTTTTTTTATCATTACCCCAATTGTACCAGAAGTAAGTGCTGTTTACAAAGAAATCTGTGGCTTCAAAATCCCCCCATCCACAGCAATATTTTACGTGTGAATTGTATTTCACACTGCATTTTGGTTCCTCATATTCTCTCTGGTTTTTCCATACTTGAGATAGAAACAACTGAGCTGGTTCCCCAGCCTGATGTACACGTTCTAATTTTTTTTAAAAACTGTGTATATGCATGAGGGTGGAACGCGGAAGTCTGAAGGTGCTGGGATTGTTGTAGAATCACAAAGTAAATGCTGGAGGAACTCAGCCGGTCTCGCTGCCCTTCTTCAGGGTAAAATCAAAGAACAGGAAGGCGTCAAAATGAAGACTGAATTCGCTAGGAGAGGAGTCCAGACCAACAAAAGGTGTTAATTGGATATGATAAGAGGCGAGGTGAGGATTTTGGCTCTGTTAAAGGAGAGAGAGAGTGCGCACGCGGACTGGGGGATAAGGAGACGGGGGGGGGGAAAGAAGGTGGGGTTAACAGAAACAGGAGGTCAATGTTAATGCCATCCAGTTGGAGGGCGCCCAGACGGAAGATGGGGTGTCATTCCACCAATGGTCTCAGTCTGGCAGAGGTATGAGGACATGGACAGACATGTTGGCAAGGGGAATTCAAATGGGAGAACCACGCTATTGAAGTGGACAGAGCTGAGGTGCTCAATGAAGCGATCTCCACCTAGTATTTGGACAAAGCACGGTTAGCATAGGGGTTGATGTGACACTCTTACAATGCCAGCGACTTGGGTTCGAATCCAGCGCTGTCTTTAAGGAGTTTGTACGTTCTCCTTGTGACTAAATGGTTTCCTCTGGCTGCTCCGGTTTCCTCCCACCATTCAGTAGGTCATTTGGGAGCATTAGGGTGGCAAGGGCTTGTTACGTCTAAATTTAAGAACATTTCAGCACCATACAGGCCCTTCAGCCCATAATGTTGCACTGACCAGTGCAAACCTAGTCCACAACAATGTCAATTTTTTCCCTTCCTCTCACCCATAGCCCTCTATTTTACTTACAGTGGAGGGTTTGAAGGGAATAGGATCCAACTGAGGAGCTGAGATTTCTCCATTGTGGGTAAAAGGACTATCTCTACCCAGATTACGAAATCTGTGGTGACAACCTTGTTTCATCTCTACATTTTCATCAGAAACAAATTATAATGTGCTTCCTATACTCTTTCTGCCCTCTTCCCCACCTCCCCCCCCCCCATGAGTTTTAATCTCCACAGTGGTTGGAGGTAGTGGAGTTTTGGTGTGGGCATTCACCCATCTTTGGCTACAACTCTTTGGGTCTTGTTCAGATTTATTGTCAGAGTACATACAGGACATCACGTATAACCCCGAGATTCTTTTTCCTGTGGGGCAGGCTTAGTAATTTCTATACCAGTAACTAAATCCATTCTCTTCAAGTTCTATAAACAAGGTGACTATGCAAATATAGGTGTAAATAGACAGTAATGTATCGACAGTAATAAGTCTTTGGTCTCTGAATGAATCTTGTTCAAGAGTCTGATGGTGGAGGGGTAGCCGTTGTTTCTGAACCCCTTGTGGCACCTCGACCTCCTTCCTGATGGCAGCAGCAGCGACAACAGAGCGTATGCTGGGTGGTGCGGATCTTTGATGATTGCTGCTGCTCTCCGACGGCAGAGTTCCCGGTGGACGTTCTTGAAGGTGGGGAGGGTTTTTCCTGTGATGTCCTGGGCTGTGTCTACTACCTTTTGCAGGGCTTTCTGCTCAGTGGGTATCGGTGCCCCCATACCGTTACCAACACCTAACTGCAAAACTCAAAATGATCTTCCACGCGCTGTAAACTGCAATGGCTCAATGGCACACCTGAGTGTGTGATATTGTAATCTAATGTTCGATTTCTTTTACTGTAGATCACCACTGATCCGGTCCTAGAACTAACACGCTTGAAAAGAAAGGTCAAGTGGTGTTGACCACATCTGGAGCTGAACAGTGTTTGGGATAAAGGAGCCCCATCATTTGTATCATGGTCAAAACTGAAACAGAGCAGCGTTTCATTGTGTCATGTGAGCAGGGAGTTGTGTAATGGCTCACAGCAATGACAGAGAGAACATCTTGCCCACGCAGAGCTCCCTGATGTTGTTTGAAGCAGTGGAAGAAGTGGACGTCATTCACTGGATAAATGGTAAGGAAACAAAAAACTACTAACATCAAGTATTGCAGCACAGTACAGGCCCTTCAGCCCATGATGTTGTGCTGGCCCATATCTTCCTATCAAAAATGACTAAACCCTTCCTACCATGTAACTCTCATCCATGTGCCTGTCTAAGGGTCTCTTAAATGCCCCTATTGTTCCAGCCTCCACCACCACCCCTGGCAATGCATTCCAGGTACCCACCACTCTCTTTCTCTTTCTCTTTCTCTTTCTCTTTCTCTTTCTCTTTCTCTTTCTCTTTCTCTTTCTCTCTCCTCTCTCCTCTCTCCTCTCTCCTCTCTCCTCTCTCCTCTCTCCTCTCTCCTCTCTTATAAAAGACCCCTGATGTCTCCCCTAAACTTTCCTCCCCTCACTTTGAAGAGGGTTTGCTTCTCCCACCCTGGGAAACAGGAGCTGGCTGTCCACCTTATCTATGCCTCTCAGAATCTTGTAGACCTCTGTCACTGCTCTTCCTTCTTCATTCCAAGCTCTGCTATCCTTGCTTCATAAGACATTTTACAATCCAGGCAATATCCTGGCATATCTCCTCTATTTCCTCTCCTACATCCTCCACACCCGTCCAATAATGAGGTGACCAGAACGTTCCAAATCTTGCCAGGGATTTGTAGAGTTGCAACATGACCTCGCGATTCTTGAACAATCCTGCTATTAATGAAGCCCAACATCCGCATTAACTATCCTATCAATCTGCACGGCTACCTCGAGAGATGTATGGATTTTGGATCCCAAGGACCTTCTGTTCATCCACACTGTTAAGTATGCGACCATTATCCCTGGCAGTCCTGATTTTGATGCTCCAATACCTCATTCCTAATGGTAGTGGGTCGAAGATACTGTGCGCTTGATGGAAAGGGTCCTCTATAATTCCTTGAGCCTTATTTAAGCTACGCTCCCGGTAAATGTCCTCAGTAGAGGAAAGGGAGACCCCAGTGATCTCTCGGCTATTTTGATGATCATCTATGTTGACGTCCAGTTCGATGCTTTGCAGCTACTATCCCACACAGTGATGCAGCCGGGCAGGACGCTTTGCAGACTGAAGACAGCAAATGTCACGCCACTTTTTAAGAAGGGATGTAGACAGAAGACTGGAAATTATCGGCCAATTAGCTTGATGTCTGTGGTTGGAAAAATGCTTGAAGCCGTCATTAAAGATGAAATAGTGAAACTTTTGGAACGTAAGGGTTCAATCAGGCAGACGCAGCATGGTTTTAGAAAGGGAAGATCTTGTTTGACAAACTTGTTAGGATTCTTTGAGGATATAATGGGTGCGGTGGATAGAGGGGAACAGGTTGATGTTGTATATTTGGATTTCTAGAAAGCGTTTGATAAGGCCGCACAAGAGACTTATCAGTAAGTTACAGCAAAGTGGAGTCCAGGGAAGTATATTGGCCTGGATTGAAAATTGGTTGTCTGACAGGAGGCAGAGAGTCGGGATAAATGGGAGTTTTTCAGGTTGGCAGAGAGTGGTAAGTGGGGTGCCACAGGGGTCGGTGTTCATCATTTACATTGATGACTTGGAGGAGGGGACAAAATGTGGTGAAGCCAAGTTTGCGGATGACACCAAATTGAGTGGAAGAGCAAATTGTAATGAGGATGTGGAGAGTCTGCAGAGGGATATAGTTAAGCTGGATGAGTGGGCAAAGGTCTGGCAGATGGAGTACAATGTTAGTAAGTGTGAGGTTATCCACTTTGGCAAGAAAACTAAAAGAGCTGAATATTATTTAAAGGGTGTAAAACTACAGCATGCTGTTGCGCAGAGGGACTTGGGAGTGCTTGTGCATGAATCGCCAAAAGTTAGGTTGCAGGTGCAGCAGGTTATTAAGAAGGCAAGTGGAATGTTGGCCTTCATTGCTAGAGGAATTGAATTCAGGAGTAGGGAGGTAATGTTGCAACTGTATAAGGTACTGGTGAGTCCGCACCTGGAGTACTGTGTCCAGTTCTGGTCTCCATATTTGAGGAAGGATATACTGGCTTTGGAGACGGTCCAGAGGAGGTTTACTAGGTTGATCCCTGGGATGAAGGGGTTGACTTATGATGAAAGATTAAATCATCAAGGATTGTATTCGCTCGAGTTCAGAAGAATGAGAGGAGATCTTATAGAAACATATAGGATTATGAAGGGTATGGATAGGATAGATGTAGGAGGTTTTTTGAGCTGGCTAGGGAAACTAAAACGAGAGGACACAGTCTCAAGATTCGGGGGAGTAGATTTAGGACAGAGATGAGGAAAAATAGTTTTTCCCAGAGAGTAGTGAATGTTTGGAATTCTCTAACCAGGGAATGGTTGAGGCTGCCTCATTAAACATATTTAAAATTCGGTTAGATAAATTTTTACATGATAGAGGAATTAGGGGATACGGGGAGAAGGCAGGTAGGTGGAGTTAGGTCATAAATTAGATCAGCCATGATCGTATTGAATGGCGGAGCAGGCTCAATGGGCCATTTTTGGCCTACTCCTGTTCCTACTTCCTATGTTCCTACAGGCAGTGAGAATGATGAACGACCAAGTCAACTGGCTCGCATTCACCATCTAAGACAATCATATTTACAAAAACCTATTTATTTGTTTGTATGCATGAGGACTTGTCCTGCATGTGTTGTTTATATGTGTGTTTTGCACTGTATCATCGGGTTGTACTCGTGCAATCAGATGACAAGGAACTTGTCTTGACTAGATGGGCATCCTTGCCCTCTGCTGTGTCATCGCGATGTGTTACATGTCCCTCCCTATTCCTAATCTTTATCTTTCAGATTCAGATAAACTTGGCCACCTCAGCTGTAGCAACAGCAACAATGACCCAGAGCTGAATTCTGCATCTGAGACACCAGGTAAGATTTTCATTCTGTCAACATGGTCGAAGCAGATTCCAGCAATTAAAAAACAAAATGAGCCCAGAGGACCCCAAAACCCAACAGCAATACGTATTCACCAAGGCAAATGGTTACTTAAACTAAAGTTGCTTTTAATTATCTTTAAACATGAAAATAGAATCACACTTTAACTCAACTCTATTGACTTACTTAACCTAACTTCTAATTCTAAGTGCATGTGTATGTAATGTGTGTATAAGTTCAGAAAAGTTCTTTGGTTCACAATCCAATCTCACTTCTTATTCCTCTAAGTTCACTGGTTGCAGGCAATTCTTATATGTGCACAGAATTTAACATGTATAAAGTTCATCAGGCTTGAAGCAAAGTAACAGTTATTACCAGCTCCTGTTTTATTTACTGAGCACCACTTTGGGAGTTGGTGTAGGCTGCAGCCGTACACAGTTTTCACAACATTTACAGACTACTTGGCACCATCAGGTCCAAACTATAAACCAGGTTGATGCTCTCAACTAAGAAAAAAAGAACAATAGTTGTTTATCCAGGAAAACGGATGGGACACTTGCAGAGAGTCATGTGATTGAGTCACATAAGTGGAACAGTTAAAGAAACAGTATTGATCAGCCAACTGTCTGAAAGCACAGAGGTGGAATGACTCTGTGAAATGGACAATTCGGATGATTCTTCCTGTCAGGGGAGTTATTGAACCACCGTGACCATTGTAACGGTCATTTTGATTAACCCATAACTGGGTAAGGGGAACAGGAAATTCTTGTATTGGATCATGACCACTCTGACAGTCATTTCGACTGACAAGTGCCTGGGTTTTGGGGGAAGTCTCACGTTTCCCACTATGCAAGGTAAAGGATAGTTGTGACAACCATTTGTATGAAAGGACATTTCTATGGAAGCAACTCAACAAGGATTTGTGAGTTTTCAGCAGTCTGATCGCTCAGTCTCACCTTCATAATTATTTCTGAGCATCAACACAGGATTTCAAAGACTGAACTTTGGGAGTGACTTTTCAGAATTGTAATAGTTTGGGTATTTCACACATACACATATATGTATATTCGCGCATAGTTGGGGTAGAATTAAGTAAGATGTTATATTTATTACACTGTAGCAGTTATTAATAAATATATAGTTTTAAAATTAACACTGTCTTGGTGAATTTCCATTGCCGTTGGTCTGGGACCTAACAGTCAAATGGCTACTTGGTTCTGCAATATCTTCCTCTTGCAAAGATCAATTGCTTTCATAATTTGTGTTGCAGAATTGTACAATGGCTGCACGCTACTGGTCCTCACATCCTGTGGTTCCTGGTGGTCTCCCGGATTCAATCTGGAGTCATGTGAGGAAGGACTTGCCAGATTTGGCATCCAGGTAATGGAGAGCTGCACAATGAGATAGTTTCTCTCCTTTCGTTCTCCAAATTGTTTGCCTACATTTCAGTTCTTCCCCAGAAAAACCTATTTAACGTTTTTTAAAATTAAAGAAAAAGTTAGAAACGTACAGCACGGTAACAGGCCATTTCGACCCACGAGTCCTTGACGCCCAATTTACACCCAATTAACCTTCAACCCCCAGGTACGTTTCAAATGGTGGGAGGAAACCGTAGTTCTTGGTGAAAACCCACACAGACATAGGGAGAACGTACAAACTCTTTATAGCTCTAGATTCGAACCTCGATCCTGATCGCATGCACTGTAAAGGCATTGCACTAACTGCTACTCCAACCATGCTGCTCATTTATTCACGATAAATTATTTACAAAAAAAGGAAAACAGTTCAAAGTTTTTTCACAAGATGCAGAGTTGGGCGGAAAAGTGGCAGATGGAGTTCAATCCGGATTAGTTGGAGGAGATACATTTTGGAAGGTCAAATCTGAAGGCAGAGTCCAGGATTAATAGTCAGATACTTAACAGTGTGAAAGAACAGAGGGACCTTGGGGTCCAAATCCGTACATCTCTCAAGGTCGCCGGGCAGGTTGATAGGACAGTTGAGAGGGCTCGTAGTATGTGGGGCTTTATTAATCGGGGGGGGGGGGTGGGGCGCGGAGACACTATGCAGATCTGTAAATCTCCAGTGAGATCACACGTAGAATATTGTGTTCAGTTCTGGTCACCTCATGATAGGAAGGATTGGAAGCCATGGAAGGGTGCAGAAGAGAGTTAACAGGATGTTGCCTGGATTGGAAGATATCTTATGGCAAGGTTAGTGAAGAAGGATGAGGGGTGACTTAATAGATGTCTACAAGATTATTAGAGGCTTAGATGAACAGCCAACACTTTTTTCCCTCCCAGTGTAACCTCATAGACCAGCAACAATAGAAATTTACCAAGACACACATTGTTATTTTTAAAACAATATATTTATTGATAATTATTAATAATCTAATAACTTAAATCTAAACTTAACACCAACTATGTGCAAATGTGTGTGTGTGTGTGTGTGTGTGTGTGTGTGTGTGTGTGTGTGTGTGTTACTCAAACAATTACAGCTTAGGCACAATTCTGGAAAGTAAATTCCCAAAGTTTAGTCTTAGAAATCCCATATTGAAACTTAGAACCTTTAAACTGATGTTCAGAAGTAATTATAGAGTAGGTGAGACACAGAATTATCAAATTACTCAAACCTCACGAATCCTTGTTGAGTTGTTTCCAGAGAAATGTTCTTTCATACAAATGATTGTCACATCTCCCCTGTTCCTTGCGTAGGGCAAAACAAAACTTGTGACTTCCATGATGCTTCCAAGGGCCAGACAAAATGGCCATTAGAATGGTCACAATCCAAATGCAAGTATGATCTTACTTCCTTTACCCAGAACCAGGTCAATCAGAAGTGGTCACATTAGGTCACTGTTTTCCCCTGACAAGGAGAAACAACAGAAGTGTCCATTTCACACAAAGTTACTTCATTTCTGTCTGTGTGCAGCATGTCTGGCTGCTCATTAATCAATCTTGCTTCTTCAAGTGTCTCAATCACATGACTTGATCAAAACTGAAATCTTTTTCTGTTTCAATTTCCCAAAACGAGTTATAATCATATGACCTGTAAACGTTCCATCTGGTCTTTCTTCCTGAAATAACAACCATTGTTCTTTTGTTCTTCCAAACCATTAACTTTACGGTTCCTACTGTCTGACCACAAACTGCGTGGATGGTTTTGCTGTGAAAAGGTTTTGTTACGAAAGGTTTTCAACCTGTTGTAAATCCATAAAGCGTGGTTACTAAATAAAATGTGAGTTTGTAACACCTGGGCGTGAGTATCAAACACTGGAGGTCAAAGTGAAGGGAGGGAAGTTTAGGGGAGGCATGTTTATTTGCACCAAGAGTAGTGGGTGCCTGGAATGGATTTTGCCAGGGGTGGTGGCAGAGGCTGGAACAATAAGTACGCAGATGAAAGAAAAATAGAGGGTTATGAGATAGGGAGGGTTTTGTTTTTTATTTGGGTGGGTTGGCACAACACCGAGGGCTGAAGGGCCTGTACTGTAATGTTCTACTTCCCTAATGTAATATCCATACATTTCCATTGATGTAAATTTTACAATAATTCTCCATTTAGCAGTATTTAATTACTTTGTAGTTTAGCATCTTTTTATTACTCCTCATTTATATATTCGAGGGGCTTTCCCTTGAGGCCCTTTCATGTCTGTACGCTCTTTCAGAGACCAGCGTGGGTTTCCTCCCACCATTCAAAATGTACCAGGGATTGTAGGTCAATTGGGCCATCTGGGCTCGTGGTCCGAAAGGGCCCTATTACTGTGCTGTATGTCTTTAAAAAAAAACACGTTTTGATTGTACAGATTATAAATAATGCCCAGAACATCCCAAAGTTCAAGTACGTTTGTCATTTGATGATATAAACACAAGCTGACGACAGTGCTCTCCAGTCTGCAGTGCAAGCAAATGCAGACAAGTACATATACATCTAGTTAAAATAAATATTATTAATAGTGGAGTCTCAGAGTTGTTTTCGCAGTTCATCCGTCGTTCCGCGTTCTTGCTGTCCTCGATGGGAGCAGCTGAAAGATGCTGGGTGGAGGGATCCTTGACAATTTTGTGAGTCCCCTGATACCAGTAAATCACGTCAGTGGGGGGGGGGGGGAGGGGGGGGCCAGGGAGGGAGACTCCAGTGATCCTCTCTGCCACTCCTGTGGATTGACTGCCGATCCGATACTCCACAGCAACCGTGCCCCCACTGTGTTGCAGCTGGCCAGGATGCTCTCGACAGGGCTCCTGTCCAAGGGTTGACATCGTGGAGGCCAGTGGCCTTGGCCTCTTCAGCCTTCTCAGAGAGTGCAGTCGCCTTCGCGCCTTCCCAGTCGTTGGTGTTGTGTGGGGGAGGGTGGTCGTTCCTGGTCTGCGTGAAGTCTCCTTCATCTTGTCCACACTGAGACTCAGGTTGTTACTCTTGCACCAAAAATCACGAGATTTTCCGCCTCTTCTCTGAAGTGCGACTCATTGTTGTTGCTGATAACGCTAACTACTGTTGTGTTATCTTCGAGTTTGATGACACAGTCGGAGGTGGATCTGGCAGTCACAGTTGCGCCTTCCTGACAAATGCTTGATAACTGAGAACTTTTGAATATCTGACTGTAAAAAGACAAATTAGATGTGCATTAATGCAATAATAGGTGGATTTTTTTGTTCAGTCTGCGCCTGCAGACATCATTGTTCGTGTCTTCACAGTTCAGCACTAATTGAGCTTCAGCTGAAGACAATTAAAAATCAAATATTTGAATGAAAGTCCCAACCGTATAAAGCTTCCCTAAAGGCAGATTTTTAGTGTGTGTGTGTGATACTGCATTGGTCTCAATGCAGATTAATATTTCCATTCCAGACTATTTGCTCAATAATATTTGAAGTTCCCAGCAACCACGACAGCTTTAGCACTTGTGTCTCTAGATAATTGAGACCTCTGGTTACCAAACCAGTAATGTGTTTACTGCCAGACTGTCGGTTTACTGATTCTGTCTAAGTGAAAGTATGGGCCAATATCCCTGGGCAACAATTTTGTTCAAAAGACTTGCTTCCTGAAACAAAAAATTGGGGTTTATGATAGACAACTTCAGGATAATTTCAGATTTTCCATATCACGTAGGAAGTTGAGAAACATTAAATGAACTTTTATTGAATTTAGCAAGTTTAATCGTATAAGGAGGCTGACCTAAAAATGTTTTGTCGTCGATTTTCGTTGGCACTGAGCATCTAATGCCTCTTGTATCAGTGTTCAATGATAGTTGGCAAGCGTGGATGGACTCCAGTTGACCTGATGCCGCTTTTCCGTGGGCGCAATGCCCTGGTGAAATCTTTCACCGTGTTCATCACTGACTGCTCCAAGATCAGCAGGGAAGAAGTCCTAGTGCAAATGCAGAAAATAAATTTTCAACGACATGCATCATTTTGTGCTTGAAGTAGACAAAATAAGGCAGGAAATCACAAAAATAGATATCTAAAAAAAAAAAAAAAAATTTTTTTTAAGGTGATCAGCAGCCCAAAATCCATAAAATACACCCAAGTGTTCAGGAACCAAAATCTTTGTGGCGAAATGTGTGTCCAAAATAGGTCGCTAGTTCAGTGCATTCCTTTTTTTTTAATTTTTTTTTCACACCATAAATCACATTAGCCATGATATACACTTTTTCTTTTTCACACATTTACAGTGACTTTTTCTCCCCCCCCCCCCCCCCCCCCTCCTCCCAAGCCACCCCCACCCCCCCCTCTCATCCATTTTAGGTATACAATCTAGGTTGCATTAATTCAGTCAGACAATGTTGTCATTCAACAAAAATACACCAGAAATTCTACAGAGTCCATTCTTTTCTTTCCTTCTCCTTCCATCAACTTAGGTAATGTTTGTCCCCGGTAAGTTTTCGCTATTGTATTTAATGTAAGGCTCCCATACTTGTTCGAATGTTTCAATATTATTTCTTAAACTATATGTTATTTTTTCTAATGGAATACATTTATTCATTTCTATATACCATTGTTGCATTTTCAAATTATCTTCCAATTTCCAGGTTGACATAATACATTTTTTTGCTACGGCTAGGACTATCTTAACAAATCTTTTTTGTGTAGTTCAGTGCATTCCAAGGAACTTGGTGCCCCTCCACTATGTGGAGGAGGGTGGCCATTCCTGACCCTCCTGTGTTGAACCCGATCCCCACGCCAGCAGCTTTTTCTGGTTTAACCGAGTGGAGAGAGAAACTGACTTCCTTCCAGCTGACTTTGTGCATGGCCAGAAATCATTGGTGATGTGTAACCTTGACTGTGCCGTGAGGCCTGCAGTGAGTTCAGAGGAATGAGACGTGCAAGAAGTTTCAGCAGGGGCCCAGTTTAGTTTCATTCTTTGCTGTTTCCAAAGAAAGTGGTTTCGAGCCAATTCCAAATATAACCATGCTAATCACCTACTTTATTCCACAAGAGATCTCTGGAGTGCTGCATGACAACATGTTTTGAGATTTGCTTGTGCCACGTGATAGCTATTGAATTCCATTTCCTCCTTGAATCCCACTGAAGGTTATAGTATTGTGATATATCTGGAGCTTTGAATCAGAGGTAAACACTCCACGTTTCCTGAGGTTCAAGGGCTACGTTTATTGTCACATTAGAAATATAACATTGTAGACGACCTAAAATCCAGACCGCTCGGGGATTGGATCAGTCCGTATTTTCTGGATTCTCGGGCGGTCATTTAAAAACTCGAATTTAAGGAGAAATAGAGAAGAGATGAACCTGTAAATTTTGATAGTTTATTCACAGGCAAATTCAGCACACTTCACTCATCAAAACCAACAGTTTTAAAGAAAGATAAAGCCAACACCTGACAAAAATGTAAACGTAGAACTTTTGTAAAATGTAGAACTTTTTCCTCTATGAAAAAAGAGCATGTAATGCATAACATTATGTTTAAAAATTAACATCGTGAAAGGAAAATTATAGTGGAGGTTGTACCTCTTTAATCAGACAACATTGGGCCCATGGCTATTGCCGGACCACAGAAAATTCCGGAAAACAACTGGACCCAAAAGGGAACCCCCGTATGTTAAAGTATCAGAACAAAGCTTAAAACAGGAAATAATACCATGGGGCGGCACGGTTAGCTTAGTAGTTAGCGCCACGCCTTTACAGCGCCAGCGATCAAGACGTTAGTACAAACTCCTTACAGACAGCGTGGGTCTCGGACTCCGGTCCCGATTGCGGCGGATTCAACCTTTACAGCGCCAGCGATCGGAACCGGGGTTTGAGTCCCGCACCGTCTGCAAGGACATTTCCTCATTTTAGACTTGCTGTCAGTGTACATACATGATATCAAGTACAACCCTTCGATCCTTTTTCCTGTGGGCCAGGCAGATTGACCACTTATTGATACTGCAAAAATAAACTGCACACAGCTAAACATGTAAACAGATAAAGAAACAATAAAGTGCACAAGTAAGAGACCTTAAATCAGTCTCTGATTGAGTTTGTCGTTGAGGAGTCTGATAGTGGAGGGGTTCCTGAACCTGGTGGTGCGAGCCTTGTGGCCCCTACACCTTTTCCTGATGGCAGCAGCAAGAACAGATCATGTGCTGGGTGGGATGGATCCTCAACGATTGCTGCTGCTCTCTGACGGCAGCGTTCCCTGCAGATGCTCTGAATGGAGGCGAGTATTTTGCCTGCGATGTTCTACGACCTTTTTGCAGGGCTTACTGCTCAGGGGTATTAGAGCCCCCACATGAGAGACCGTTCAGCATACTTTCCATCACACCTCTGTAGAAATTTGCCAGGGTTTTTACCATATAACAATTTACAGTACGGAAACAGGTCATCTCGGCTCTTCTAGTCCACCCCAATTTACGTGAAACTCTAGTTCCACCTACCCACTCCCTTGCCCAACCCCCTCACATCCATGTACTCATCTCACCTCCTCTTAAATGACAGAATTGACCCTGCTGCAACTACCTCTTCCGGAAGATCATTCCACTCGACCACCACTCTGAGTGAAGCGCATCCTCTTATATTACTCCTAAAATTTTGCCCCCTAACCCTTAACTTATGACCCCTTGTTCCAATCTCCCCTACCCTCAGGGGAAGGAGCCTATTCACATCCAATGTCATACCAAACCTCTGCAAACTCCTGACGAAGTGGAGGTGCTGGCGTGCTTTCTTCACAGTGCCAATAGTGTGTTGACTCCCAAGAACCTAAATTTGCTCAACCTCTCCACCTCTGATTTCCCCCAGTGATCACTGGATCGAGCACCTCTGTTTTCCCCTTCCTAAAGTCACCACTCACCTCCCTGGTTTTGGTGACACTGTTGTTGTTTTTGGTGCACCATTCAGCCAAGTTTTCAATCTCCATCCTGTACGCTGATTGTTCGCATCAACTTCAAAGCTGGATTGACTTTGCATTTTTTCTCATGCTGCACAGATTCCACCAGATGAATACAAGTTGCCAATACGAGCGTCGTTGATGAGCCCTGAAGTGAGGAGATACATGTATTTCAGTTCCGGTGGCTTCATGATGCTGTTTGCCCCAGTAAGTGATCCGGTTATGGTTATCAAGAGAGTGAAAAATTCTTCCCAGATTTCTACATTGATGATCTGGCCGACTCATTACAGGAAGCTTTGGAGAGTGTGCAGAGGAGATATTTACTAGGATGTTGCCTGGATTGGAGAAGGTGTCTTATGAGGCAAGGTTAGCCAAGCTAGGTTGATTTGTGTTAATTTCCGGACCGATGCTTTTTCAGGCAGCTGAGAAGACAGGAGTGGCTCCATTCCCAGACTGTGGGCACCATTGTTCTGAATCACAAGGCAAATGTGTTGGACTCTCTTCTCCGTACAAGGTGTATAGTGGGAAGGGTATATGAGGGGACCTCCCAAACTCCCCCCAGGTATAGCCTCCTGTAATCCTGAATAATTAGTCAAGCCTCTATTCCAGCAAATAGGAGGTCACTAAGATACTGGTAAGATAGCTGTTAAGAGGACCCATAAACCTAGCAGCAATAGAAATTCACCAAGACAAATGGTTACTTAAACAAAGTTGCTTTTAATTATCTTTAAACATGCAAACAGAATCACACTTTAACTTATCACTATTGACTTAACTAACCTAACTTAACCCCCTTCTAATTCTAAGTGCACGTCTGTGTAAGTTTAGAAAAGTTCTTTAATTCACAGTCCAATCTCACTTCTCACTCCTCCAAGTTTACTGGTTGCAGGCAATTCTTATACTATGCATAAAATTTAACATTTATGAAGTTCACCAGGCTTTGGTGCTTGAAAGGTCAATGGCTACTGCTCAGGAAGGTTCTTGTCGGTTTTCAAAGAGAGATTTGTTGTTCCAGGGCACCCACAACTGATTCCTTCTGATCAGTCACTTCCGTGTTTTGCCAAAGAAACTTGCCCCTCCAGGGTTCTCCAGATGATAACCTCTTTCTTTCAGGTCATCACAGAGTTTCTTTTTGTTTCCCTTATTCCAAGTGAAACATTAGGCAGCCAGTCCTCTCCCTCTTGCATGAACCACAAGGGGTTTGACCAGGCTGAACTAAGAACTCACAACCTGTCTTCCAAATGAGGTTTTCCTGTTCCAGTCCCAGCTGCTGCTGCTGACTGTAAAACTGTAGAACTGATCTCTGCATCTCTCTCTCTCTCACAGAGAGAAAGCCTATGTTGCTTGCAAAACCACATGACCCTCCTAGAACAGCCAGTTCCACTCCAGGCAGAATGCGGCTTCAACAAGTTCTTTCATCTGTTGCCTTTTTGTAAACAACAATCTATTAGTGAAGTCTCTTGGGCACTCTTCGAAGCTTCTGCAAAGGCTCTTGGCGCCAGATTGTCTAGCATGAGCATAGCTCCAGTATTTTAAATAAAATCTGTTTTAGTGTATGTATGTGACCTACACTAAAACTCTACCACAATTTATCTCCCAAAAACATATCTATATTCTGTCACAGTGCAGAGTTCAGGATGATTCATTCAGCAATCCTTGTGCACTAAAAATAATCATACATCATGTCCAGTTGCAAGTCTCACAGTGGAGAGGAATGTCTCATTGACCAGTCCACCACATTTATCTTCACCCCTCTCCCCAACCTCGGTTCCTACCCCTGTGCCAGGTCAATGAGGTGCTGCACTCCCGCCCACACACCTCCTCCCTCACCACTGCCCGGGGCCCCCAGCGCTCCTTCCAAGCGAAGCCATGCCTGACTGGTGAATCTGCGGAAGCCATCTGCCGCATCCGGTGCTCCTGCTGTGGCCTCCTCTGTGTCAGAGATTGGGCACGGCCTGGGAGAATGCCCCGCTGGGCTCCTCTGCTCTATCCACCACCCATTCCCTTGCCGACATGTCTGTCCGTGGTCTCACGCACTGCCAGACTGAGGCCACCTGCAATTTGCAGGAACAATGTCTAATATTCTATCTGGTCACCCTACAACCAGATGGCATTAACATTGACTTTTCAATGTCTGTTAAACACTCACTCTCTCTCTCTCTCTCTCTCTCTCTCTCTCTCTCTCTCTCTCTCTCTCTCTCTCCCCTCACCCAGTTCCTTCTCCATCCATTACTTACTTCTACAACCCCAGTTTTTTTTCACTGTTGGCCTCCCACATATATCCACCTCTGCCTTCTTTCCTGTTGGCCTGTGCACCTCCCCCAGCCCCTAAGCATTTAACTCTTAAACCAGATGTGAGACCCTTGTCCCCAGTGAGGATATAATCATAACAAAACATCTTGATTCAGCCAATCAATCAGTATCAAATCTCTTGTACTGCCTACATGCCGGAGAAACTCAGCATGTAGCATCTGTTGCAAGAGTAACCAATGTTTCAGGCCTGAGCCCTCTGTCAGGTCATGTGTGGAGAAGGATATAAGGTTTAGCTCCAGTGGCAGGGTGACAGAGGACTCGCAAAGAGACCGACATCCAGAACTGCTGGGTCAGCCTGAAAACCTGTTGGACTTCCAGCACATGGCGATGTCGGTGAGGAGAAGGCTGCCAATGGGCACATTCCAGGGTGCAGAAGCACGTGCAGATGCCAGTGCGAGGGCCCGGTGGGGGGGCGGAAGGACCAGTCTAGAGTCCCTCCGGTTACCGGGCATTGAGGGGAGATCCCTCAAACAACAGGGGGAGGAGAAATGACAAGGTGACCCAGGGGTGGCAATGGGGTGTGGAGAGAACAAATGTAGCACCATAGAGTGCTGGAACTGTATGGATGTGACACTAAGGGTGGGGAAGATTTCATATGGTTTTCTTTTTGTAAATAATTTATCAAGAATAAAGTTTATATTTAGTAAAAAAAAAGCAATGACAAGGCGATACACTGGAGCTGATTGCCAAAAGGATGGAGAAGAGAATGCTGGGGTTTACAGCAGCGCTCTTAATGGCGGGATAAAGAAAATCAGGGATGAGAGAGGGACGAGGGACTGAACAGAGAAGATGTGGGAAGGTTGTTCTCCACAGTGGGAGAGTCCGGGACAAGAGAGCACAACTTCTGGATTGAAGGGGCGTCTGCTTAGAACAGAGATGTGGAAGAATTTCTTCAGCCAGAGGGTGGC
The DNA here is from genome assembly GCF_036971445.1 of Narcine bancroftii. Lineage (NCBI taxonomy): Eukaryota > Metazoa > Chordata > Chondrichthyes > Torpediniformes > Narcinidae > Narcine > Narcine bancroftii. Next base: position 184,942,863 of record NC_091470.1, read on the forward strand.
AAATCTGTGGAGGCCAGGTCACGGGGTGTATTTTTGGGGGAGATCGATTGGTCCTTGATTAGCCAGGGGCATCAAAGGTTACGGGGAGAAGGCTGAGCAGAGGGGCTGAGTGGTAGAATGGATCAGCTCGTGATTGAATGGTGTGGCAGACCCGATGGGCTGAATGGCCTATTTCTGCTCCTTTGATGCCTTTCTCTGCTGGAACATGCAGGAAACGCATCTTTACAAATGTCCTCTGTTGCCCATTAGGTGTTCTACCTGTCTTCCTGGTGCTGCCTGTTCTCCACCCTCCACCTCTACCTGAGCCACTATCTGAAGAACTTCTTCTGGGCCTTTTGCTTCCTAGTCAGTGCCGCCACTGTCCTACTGACCACAGGTCTGCTTCTCGTATTGCGTGGCCACAATAGGAAGGTAGGGAAGAGATGTATCTAACTACATAATACGGTTTGACACGATGAAGCAGCACTTCTCCGGACCATGGTATACATGGATTCACACAAACACACTCAAGTACGCACGCATGTTCGGACTGAATCGCTCACTCGCATTCTCATTCTCGTGCATGCACGCTTTGCAGACATGCACAGCGCAAAATAATCACATGGATACATAAAGATATAATTTAAAATAAATATACATAACATATGCTCATGTAATCGTCAAATTTTTTGGTCCAATTTTCGGGTCAACTTTTGGGGGGGGGGGGTCGACTTTTACACGGGTCATATTTAGTGCCTGCATCGTGGAAGAAGCCGGGAGCTAGGATGGGCGGCCGGGGCCCAGGAGAGTCTGCGACTGGGGCGTCGGGAGCTCGGATGGGCGGGCAGCCAGGGTGAGGATCCACAGTGGTCGGGAGTTTGGGTGGGCGGGCAGTCGTAGCCGAAGGTGGGTGGGGGGGGGTTGACTTTTACACACGACATACAGAAAGTGTGAGGTTTTGGGGCCAATAAAGATGAGGGAGGAGTCGATTGTTACATGGGATAGACTACTATGTAAGTATATACAGTAAATGTTTTGGTGGAGCCGACTGCAGCAAAGAAACACACACACTTGCAATGTGGGAGGTTAAGCTCAGAGATTTATTGAGGCAGGAAAGGGTCTTTTTCTGCAGTTGGAGTTCCTGCCATTTGTTTGATTGGCTGACGTCAGCCGCACGAATGACAATAGCGGGCGGGAATTTTCTTGCATGTGAATACCCTTCTTCCCCAGCCTGTTATTGATCTGTTAGCTGGGCTGGTCTTGTATTGCTCCAGCTTTCAACCACTAGGTTCGCTGTGTTAAGGAACATGTTACAGTGTGTTATGCCGCTGTTTACTACCGCTCAATCTCCGGGGTGGCGGGCCGCCACATTGGAATAATTTACTCGGTTACGGGATATTGTTCATCAATCTCACAGCCTGCAGGAAGCAGCTATTTCCCCAGCCCGGCCGTCCTGATTTTGATGCTCCTTCCTGATGGTAGTAGGTCAAAGATCCTGTGTTCTGGATGGAAAGGGTCCTCAGTATTTCTTTCGGAATATATTGTCATGAACACGTCACAAAATTTGTAGTTTTGCCCCAGCTTCCCAGAGCAAACATTTATATCAAACAGCGTACAAAATAAATAAAAATATTGCAAGAAAAAGACAAAGTGAGGTCGTGCCCATGGTTCATTGATCATTCAGGAATCTGATGGCGGCGGGGAAGAAGCTGTCCTTGTGCCGCTGAGTGCTCGCCTTCAGGCTCCTGGACCCTTTCCCCGATGGTAGCACAAGGAAGAGGGCATGGACTGGGTGATGGGGGTCCTTGAGGATAGAGGCTGCTGCTTTCTTAAGGGATTTCTCTGCTACTCTGTGATGTAGCCGGCCAGGACGCCCATGACAGACCCTCTAGAAAGTTGACGTAATGGCAGCCAGCAGCCCTGCCGACTTCAGTCTTCTCAGGAAGTGCTGTTGCGCCTTCCTCGAAAGGAGGAAATGTTGAGTGTCCACGATAGGTCGCAAGTTCAGTGAACTCCAAGGAACTTGGTGGTCTCCACTACAGCGTTGCTGATGTGTTGTGTTGGTGGGGGGGTCGGGGTGGGGGGGGGGGGGGGCGATCGTTTCTGATCCTCCTGAAGTCCACAATCATCTTCCTCATTTTGCTCATATTGAGACTTGGGTTGTTAATCTCGCACCGTTTCTACCTCTTCTCTGCAGGGCGACTCACGGTTGTTAGCTGGAAGCCAACTCCTGTCGTGTCACCTGCAAACCTGATGACACTGTTGGTGCGGGATCTGGTGACACAGTTGTGGGTCAGTAGCGTGAACAGGAGCGGGCTGAGCACACAGACCCGAGGTGGACTGGCGCTCAGCATGACGGTGCTCAAGGTTCTACTACCGACCCAGACGGACTGTGGTCTTGCCAATAGGAAAGGGTAGGACAGGGTTAGTGTAAAAATAAATAGTTATTGCAGTCTTGGTGAGTTGAAGCACGTGCTTCTAAGATGTATCTCTCCCAATGATTGTAGAACAGTCGTCAGTTTCTTTCGCACCTGTAGCATGAACACCTGCCTGGCCCGCAGGGTTGTATGTGATGTACTCTGACAATAAATCTGAACTTTGACTTGAATACAGCACACTGTTAAATCCATAAGTCTTCCAGTAGATTGGAACTCTTAATGCTTTGACTCAGCCCCCTGCAGCGCGAGGCCGTCGGAGGGAACGAATGTTGTTCAAATCCTGAGCACCTTCGTTCCGTCCGCATCCATGACCAGGATCTCCCAATGGGCACCCATATCAATTCTGTGCCCCACTCCTGCTTCCTTGTACTGTTAAACCGAGGCCGCCCGTAGATCGGGGGGAGCAACGCCTCCTTTTCCAACCAGATGGCATTAGCATCGGTTTCTGCTAGGCCACTCCCTCTCTTCTCCATATCTCTTTTTTCCAGCTCTCCACTCCCTTCCCTCTCCATTCACAGAGCCATTCCCCCCACCCCACCCCTGTTTGCTGGTGTGCACTCTCTCCCTTATACCTATCACCTATGGGAGTTGCTCCTTGCCCTGCCCTTAACCCCACCATTTTATTCAGGCCCCTGTCTACATTTTGCTCAAACTTTGATGAAGGGTCAAGCCCAAAGCATTGGTTATGAATCTTTATATTTGCTACAAGTGCACTGTTTGATCTACTGAGTTTCTCCAGCATTGTGTGTTGGTACAAATCCTTAAATCAGACATGTGGTAAACAGGTAGGGAGTGCACACTGTGTTTTAGAGTTGGGTGTTGTGGTGCTAACACTATGTGTACAGATGTATGTATGTGGTGTTTGGGCTGGCCCGCCCCCAAACCTGTGACTCCTCCCTCCCAGGTATCCCCATAAAGGCTGTCACACCCAAACCCCTCCCTCAGCACCTGCCTTGGAACTGGGCCAGCAACATTGCAAGCTGTGCTGACACTTTAAGGTGATTAAAGTCTATTGATCACAACTCTTTGCCTGATTTGAGGTTGACTGGTAGAGCATGTGTGTAATTTGTAGATTGCTATGTTTATTGATTTGAACTTCTAGTTTCCAGTGGCGCAAAATAAATTTTGGAAGCTTCTTGAAGTGAAACACGAAAGTCTGTGCTTTAAGTAAAAATGTACCTCAGCAGGTCCAATGCTGTAGTGTATCAGAATCAGAATTTCTTGTGATCATGCCATAAATTCATTGGCGATAGCATCACAGGGCAAATATTTATATAAACCAGCTTACAAAATAGATTTTAAAATAGTGCAAGATAAAGTCAAAATAAGGCATTGTTTGTCGTTCATTCAGGAATCTGATGGTGGCGGGAAAGAAGCTGTCCTTGTGCCAGTGGGCTGGGCGGGTCCTCGAGGACAGAGGTTGCTTTCTTATGACACCACCTCTTGTCGATGGAGGGAAGCCTAGTGCCTGTGATGTCGCAGGCCGAGTTAACAATCCTCTTGAGTTTTTTTTTTTGCTTGTCCAACCCAACGTTTTGAACTGTTTACCTTTATAAATTACGCTGTTGGACCTGCTGAGTTTCTCCAGAATTGTATTTTCATTTAAAAGCTTCTTATTTGTCGACCTCAAATATAAGCTGCTTTGTTGAGTCTGAAATCTAACTGCAATCTGTTTTAAAGATTAACTTGAACACTGACGTGCGACTCATCTGGGCCAACGAGAACCTTACCAAGCACAACATCTTAATAGGAACTTTGGATACGACCAAATATTGTGCAAGCGTACTACATGTATCCTTCCCAAATGGTGAAACAAACTCTGAGGACGTGCAATTTAACCCCACCATGGAGAGAAACCCACGCTGAATGCACTGCCAGGGATGAGAATCTTTGGTTGCTTGCAAAGTTCCCCTTGGACCAGTGGATGGGGAAGGGGCTGAAGACAAGATTTCTGTTGGCTTGTTTGCTGGGGTTCAGCTGAAATGGGCATTTTTTTGGCAAGATTTAAAGTTTTTAAGTTTAAATTTAGACATACAATAGACAATAGACAATAGGAGCTGGAGAAGGCCCTTCGGCCCATTGAGCCAGCACCGCCATTTTACAGATCATGACTGATCACTACCATCAGTACCCCTTTCCAACCTTATCCCCATAATGGTAACGGACCCTTTCGGCACACAAGCCCGCACCGCCCAGAACCCCCAGAACATTTTGAATGGTGGGAGGAAACAGAAGCTCCTGGGGGGAACCCTACGCAGACTCTGGGAAGAATGTACAAACTCCTTCCAGGATTCGAAACCCAGTCCCGATCGCTGGCGCTGTAACCACTACGCCAACCGTGCTGTCGCAGGTGGATGGAAGACGAAGGAGGTCATCCATTCACGGTGGGGTGGGGGGGGGGGGGGCCACGGACTGAAATCATGACTTTTTTTTGTGTAGTTGGTAAAAGAGAAGTACGGAAGAAACCAAAACTTGACTAATTCACGGGAAAGGAGGCCCAGAAACTTTGAGGAGAGTCCTAAGGGGACCAGAGTTGAACAAAAAGGTTGAGAATGGTTGGCTTAATTAAAGAACGAGTCTCGTTATTTTATGGACACCTCACACCAGAGGGTGCAGAGGAGATTGAACTGTAGCCAGTCATAACAAGAGAAGCTCAAGCAGATTGGCCTGTGTAGAGTAGCCATTGTGTATGTGGTCCAGTCTAGTAGTAGAAATCTGAGGCTTTGGTTCCCAAGGCTTCAGTGAGCAGAGGCTGAGGTCAAGGTGCAGGAGTAGAGGAAGGAAAAGGACCGATTTTTCTCACTTTTTCCAATTTAATAGATAGTGAATGGCAGGCAGGACAGGGACGTGCTCCTTCTGCAGAAGGTGGATAGCCAGGGAAGCCAGCAGTATCCCTGATGACTTCATCTGTGAGCAGTGCATTACCTGCACATCTGCCCCCACAAACAAGGACAGGATTCCCCTTTTCCTCACCCATCACCCCACCAGCCTCCATGCCCAACACATCCTCCTCCACCATTTCCTCCACCTAGTACGTGATCCCACCACTAGACACATATTCCCTTCTCCTTCCCTCTCCGTCTTCTGCAGGGACCACTTGTCCCTCCCCACCAATCACCCCTTGGCACCTACCCCTGAGACGGCAGGAGATGCTGCACTGGCACTCACATGTCCTCCCTCGCTACCAATCGGGGTCCCAAAACCGACCTTCCAAGTGAAGCAACAATTCACTTGTGAATCTGCAGGGGTCGTCTACTTCATCCGCTTCTCCTGTTGTGGTCTCCTCTATATCGGAGTGACTGGACGCAGACTGGAAGATCACTTGTTCTGTCTGCCGCAATGGCGTGGATCTCCCAGTGGCCACCCATTTCAATTCCCCATCCCGTTCCCTTACTGACATGTCTGTCCATGGTCTCGCGCACTGAGACCACCCGTAAATTGGAGGAGCAACACCTCATCTTCTGACTGGGCCCCCTCCAACCGGACGGCATTAACATAGACTTGTCTGGCTTTCATTCAAACCCCCCTTCTTGCCCTCCCCCGTTGTCTCTCCATTCCCTGTCTCCTTTCGCACAGACATGATAAATTCTCTCCTGGTCCTTGATCACATCCAGCGAACACCTTTTGTTGGTCTGGATTCCTCCCCTGTTGTTTGAATTCTGAGACTTTCTGATATATTCTGCTTTTGCCTTTTCTAATTTTTCCTTGAAGAAGGGCTCAGGCCTGAAATGTCGGCGATGTATATAGACGCTGAAAAGACCTGCCGAGTCTCTTCCGCATTTCAGCGCGTTTACTGCAGCTCCTTACAGACCGTGTTAAGGAATTGGAGTTGGATCATTTGGGAAGCTGAAGGGGTGATAGACAGGAGTTACAGGGTCAACGTCACACCCAGGAGGCGGGAGGAAGGTAGCTGGGTGACAGGAGAGGGAAAAGGAACAGGTAGGCAGTGCAGGATTCCCCTTAGCAACAAGTGTACCCCTTTGGAAACTGCTGAGGGGGGAGGGGTTTCTTATCTGGGCCGGACAGCAGCAGCCAGACCAATAGCACCTGAGCCTCGGAAGGGAAGGGTGAAGTTGGGCAGAGCAATTGCCATCGGGGCCTTGATAGTCAGGGGAACATTTCCTCACTCAGTCCCACTTCCTGGCCATCCCATAACCTTTGATACCCTAGCTATTCAGACTCCTATCAATCTCTACCTTAAATACATCCAATGACCTGGCCTCCACAACTGCCTGTGGTAGCAAGTTCCAGTGGTTCACTGCTTTCTGGCTCAAGAATTTCCCCTTCATCTCTGTTTTCAGCGAATGCTCTCCAATCCTGAAGTTGTGCCCTCTTGTCCATGGAAAACAACTTTGGCACGTCTACTCCGACCAGGCTTTCCAACGTTAGAAAGGTCACCCCTCATTCTCCTGAGCCCAGTGCAAGAGTGTCAAACGTTCCTCAGATGCTAATCCCTTCATTCCAGCAGTCGTTCTCTGCCCCAGGTTATTGGGTGTTGAATTCTCAAATTGCACACACAGGCAATGCGAAGCAGCCAGTCGATTTTATTCCTTGACCGACACCCAGCTCTGTTTCATTTACTTCAACCTTTGGGAATGTGAAAGGAGACTTGCTTCTCTGCTGGAAGCTAGGCGTCACTCAGAGACTGAGCTCCAGGTAACTGTTATGTTCGTTGGCCGGTTAAAGTTCAAGAGTGCAAAGAACCATCTAACTTGCCCTGCTACCTGCAATTTCTTTGTGCTGCCGAATGATTTATATATACGTTTGCATGAAGACATGGGAGCAGAAATGGGCTATTCAGCCCATCAAGTCTGCCCCGCCATTTAATCATGAGCTGATCCATTTCCCTACTCAGCCTGGCCTCATAACATTTGATGCCCTCACTATCAATCTCTGCCTTACATACACCCAATAACCCGGCCTCCACGACCGCCTGTGGTAACAGATTCACTGCCCTCTGGCTGGAGAAATTCCTCAAAAGTCTCCTGAAGTTGTGCCCTCTCCCACCATGGGAAACAACCTTTTTGCACCTACTCTGTGTATGCCTTTCAACATTCAAAATGTTTCAATGAGCTCCTGCCTGCCCCCCCCCCCCCCGCCACCTCCTAAATTCCAATGACTACAGGCCAAGAGTTGTCGAACGCTCCTCATATGATAGCCCTTTCCTTCCCGGAATCATCCTAGTGAGACTCCCCTGAACCCCTATCCAACATCTTAAATGAGGAGCCCAGAACTGCTCACGATACTCCATGAGGTCTCATCAGAGTCTTGTGAAACTTTATTATGTTCGTCTCAAATTGTCTTGTGGGTGTTCAATTGCCTTGCCTACAAGCTCAGCCAAGCAGAGTGCCTCACTTTCTGAAGCCAGCAAGTAGATCAGCGTGCAGTTAAACAGGAAAGTCTGCGGCCTGCAGGCTTTGTGCTCATAATTTGGCTTATGGCTCAGACCCAAAGCATTGGTTACCCTTTTACTCCCTGTAGACGCTGCATGATCTGCTGCCTTTCGCGCAGTGCTCTCTGACCAGATGGCATTAACTTAGGCTCATTCTGCTCTGCTTTCAGAGAGCTACCTTCTCCTCCTCCCCTGAACAATTCTCAGCTCTTCTCTCCCTATCTCTGCCCACTTAGGCCCCTTTGGGCTGTGCTCATCCCCCCACCCTAACTTCTCTCCCCACCTCCCAGCATCTTTCAGCTGCTCCAGTTGGGAGCACCACCAGGCTGAGGACGCTGAACGACCAAAGGAACTGCTCGCACTCACCATCTGAGACTCTCAGATTTATTTATAAATATGAATATTTGTCCTGCATGTGTATTGTTTGTTTACGTGTGCTACATCTGATTGTGTGTGTGCTAGTTTGGCACCAAGGACCAGAAAACGCTGTTTTTTCAGGTTATATTTGTACAATCAGATGAAAATAAATTTGACTTGGCTTGACTTTTTATTCCGGCCCCTGCCTGCTTTTTGCTTGCACCTTGATGAAGGCCTCAGGCCCGAAACGTTGGCTCTAGATCGATACTGCCTCTGGACCTGTTGAGGTCCTCAAGCACGTTTGTCTATTTTTGACAATCACAGCATCTGCGGAATTTCTCGTTTCACTCCATTAACATCGACTTCTCCGATTTCCCTTAAACTCACTTTCCCCATCCCTCTGTCCCCTTTCCACCAACTTCCCACCCCCCCCTCGCATTGCGCTAAACCGCTGTGCTATTCTTGCCGCTCGCGGTACAAGGTTTTAGGTACGAATAGAACATAGAAATCTACAGCATGGTAAATGCCCTTTGGCCCATAATAACCTGCTCTCCTAGAATTTCCCTGATGGGTACCCCTCCATTTTTCTCAATTCCATGAACCTATCTAATAGTCTCTGAGAAGACCCTATTGTCCCGTTGCTGGCAGCACATTCCACGTGCCCAGCACTCTCTGTGTGAAGAACGTACCTCTTACACTGCCACCGCCCCAGTACTTAAACCCAAGCACCTTAAAAATAGGCCCCCTTGTGTTAGCCATTTTAAATCCTGGGGAGAAAGCCTCTGGCCATCCACGCCGTCAATCCCTCTGATCACCTTGTCAGTCACCCCTCCTCCTCCGAAGAGAAAAGACCAGGTTCACTCAGCCCATCCTCTAATATTAAGGAGTGTTCAGTTTACAAAAGAGCAGGAGAAACTCCAGCAGATCCCGCCAAGTCCAAATGAGTCAAAACATAGATTATAGAACATAGAAGACAATACATGCCCTTCAGCCCTCGATGTTGTTCCAACCCATATTTTTAAAGAAGTACTAAACCCTTCCTACCCCATAACCAGCTATTTTCCTTCCAGCCATGTGCCCGTCTCTTAAATGTCTCTATGGTTCTAGCCTCCACTACCACCCCTGGAAAATCATTCCAGGAACTGTTTGGTCTGCTTTGTTCAAGAATGAGTGAGTCAAACACCAGACTGAGTCGAAATCAAGGTTCTTTGTTCTTTATTGCCGGATTGTAACACTTGCAACTAACAGTGTTAGTTGGAGAAGGCACATTCTGCCGTTATCAGCAAGTGGTGTTTTTTATATACCTTAGGATACGTACTTAGTTAATTATCATACCATGACATTGTCCAATGAATAAACTGTTGCTGTCCCTCTCTGCTAGCCTCCTGCACATCAATTTGTCATCCCCACTCTTATCTTGAGAGTACAAGGCCACAACTGCATCTTGTTACGGCCCAGCACTGGGTGACTCCCTCTACATTCCCAGCTCATGATGTTTTTACCTAACAGAACCCACAACTCTCTGTGATTTTTTTTAAAAACACCCCTGATGTCTCCCCTAAACTTTCCTCCCTTCTCTTTGTACAGATGTCCTCTGGTGTTTGCTACTCTTGGCCTGGTATAAAGGTGTTGGCTCACCTCTTTATACCTCTATACCTCTTTATACCTTTATACCTCACCTCTATGCCTCTTGTAATCTTGTAGACCTCTATCTCTCATAGACCTCCATCTCTCATCCTTCTAAACTCCAAAGAGAAAAATCCCAGCTCTACTAACCTCGCCTCGTAAGACTTGTTTTCCCAATCCAGGCCACGCCCTGGTGAATCTCCTCTGCACCTTCTCCATACCTTCCACATCCTTCCTGTAATGAGGTGACCAGAACTGGACACAATACTCTTAAGTGTGGTCTCGTCAGACATTTCGAGCCCAAGCCCTTCAACCTGTGAGCAAAAAAAGCAGACAGTCATCTGAATGAAAACATGGGGGCAGAGGGAGGAGGAGAAAACAGGCCAAGAGGCCACAGGTACGCATGGGTAGCGGCAGGAGAGAGAAGCTGAGAATTGATCAGAAAAGAGTACTCCTTATGTGACAGGCAACTGAAGCTCTCACTTACAAAGTCACGGATGTGTCCAAGGGTGAATGGATTTGTGTTGAGCGTTAAGGTACGCAAGGCAATGGAGATCAACTCACAGGTCCACTGTGGTTTCATTGGACGAGAGAGAGAGGCTCGGGGTGGGGTGGGGGGGGGGGGGGGGCGTGGTTAACAGAATTTGGAAAGTCGATGTTAATGATGCCTGGTTGGTGGCTGCTGAGATGATCGGAGTTCGTGCTACAGAGAAGGGGCAGTAACAAATGAAACGAAGGGGAAACTCGAGCAGAGCGGTCAGTGTGTGAGTGGAGAACTAGAAGCTTTGGATCGACGGGCTTCAGTGAACAAAGGCTGAGATTTGCTTCTTACAGGTCACATATTAACCCAGGGCAGACAGTGGTGATGGCAGCTGGGGGCTGGGAATGCTCCAAATGCAGGACGTGGGAAATTGTTCCCAACAACGACACTTGCAAGAGGTGCATCCAGCTGCAGCTCCTGACAAGCCGAGTTGGGGAACAGGACCTGAATGAATTCTGGATCATTCTGAAGGTGGTTGGGGGGGGCATAGACCTGAGCTACGGGTACACAGTCCAATACGTGCCCCCGTTTCACTTGTTTATTGTGTGCTCATTAACCAATTTGCATTTCCAATCAACAGTCCTTTCTGCGTCAGAGGTTGGGCCATCTCTGTGTCGTCGTAGAAACAAGTCAAGTCAGTCCTCCAAATGGCGAGGCCGCAATGTCCGAAGAAGCCCCACTGTTACCAGGAAATGGCAATGGCGCTCTGGATGATGGCAACCAACACCATGATGTTAAAACACTGATGTCCTTGGTGCCTGACGGTACACCGGAGGTAATGTACTTACCTATCAACCATAAAGATGCCAGATGCTGGAATTTACGGAAAAAAATGTTTTTAGACATACAGCACGGAAGCAGGCCTTTCTGGCCCACGCCACCCAAATACACCCAGTACATTTTGAACAGTGGGAGAAAGCTGGAACACCTGGAGGAAACCCACTCAGACATGGGGAAAACGTACACACTCCTTATGAACCCGGGTCATTGATGTTGTGATGGCATTGTACTAACTTTATGCTAACCGTGCTGCCTACCTCAAGAAAACACTAAGTTGCTGAGGTCAGGTGGGATCCAGTCAACATTTTTGTGTTAAACATGAAGTCTTCAGATGCCAGATACGAAGGTGCTGGAGAAATTCAGCAGACCATGCAGCATTCAGAGGAAGTAAAGGGTGACCAATGTTTCAGGCATGAGCCAAAAGAGAAAATAACAGGCAGACACCTGGTTAAAATGGTGGGCGGAGGAGGAGAGAGGAAGTGGGAGGAGTAAAGGCCAAGAGGTAAGAGGTTGGTACAGCTGGGAGGGTAGACAGGGAAAGAAACTAAGAAGTGATGGGGAAGAGGGCAACGAAGGGTAGCTCGCTGGTAGGAAAAGGCAGGGAAAGGGGTGGAGAGGTTGAGGAAAGGCAGAGGGCTCGGTGGCACGGTTAGCGCAACGCTATTACAGTGACCCGGGTTCAAATCCAGCAGGAGCTTGTACGTTCTCCCCATGTCTGCGTGGGTTTCCTCCAGTAGCTCAGGTTCTTCCCTGTTGTGTCAGAAGGGGTATCAGGTTTGTCACAGAGAGATGAGTCTGGACACAAGTGTTACAGTCACATGTAATTTTAATTAATTAACAAGCGGGAGAACGTTAAACGTATTCGATCACTTAAGCAACGATATAAAGATTCACCTCGGACTGAGGTTGGACTCCGAGAATAGTGAGCCTATACTCAACACGCTCACCCACTTGAGTGCAAACGCGACTCTTGCCCCCAGTTCCCTGACCAACGATGGTGCGGCTCTCTGCAAGTATTGATCTCTCACAATATTACGGCTCCACTTCAGGGTTGTGCATACCTTACCTGCGGCACTTCCAGCAACGTCCACAGTAGCGACCTGGCGTGGAGCGCTGTCAGGGGGTTGAACCACGAGGTTGTGCATCGGTGTTGTATACCAATATGCTTCTAGCCGGCCTTGGGTGATTTAAATTAGCCAATGGCAAGGTGTGCACTAATGGATGGCCGGAGTCCAACCTTGATTGACAGGTGATGTGACTTCCAAATAAGTTTTGGACAGGGAGGACACGTGACCACACACAGTACACACAATGTATCCTCCACGCACAACATTCCCACCCTCCGAAACGTGCGCAGTCTGTAGATCAGTTGGGTGCAATTGGGGATGGGGGAGAGGGGCGTGGGCCAAAAGGGCCTGTTACCATGCTGTATGTCTAAATTTAAGAGAGAGACTCGAAGGAGGAGGGGTTAAGAGAAATTGGAGAAGATTATGTTAATGCTGCCAGGTGGGAGAGTGCCAAAATGGAACGTAATGCTGCATGACCCGCTGAGTTTCACCAGCACATATGCGCACTGCAGTCAACATTTTGTGTTGGAAACCTTTATAGCTGATTGGGTGACTGCTGTGCTGAACACCAATGCTTTTGTGGGCTTAAGTTTGAATTTCAAATCCCAGGAAAAATAAGTCAAGCTAGGACTTTTCTCTCTGGAGTGAAGAAGGATGAGAGGTGACTTAATAGAGGTCGACAAGATTCTGAGAGGCGGAGATAAGGTAGATAGCCAGTGCTTTTTTTCCCAGGGTGGGTGTAGCAAACACCAGAGGACGTCTGTACACAGTGAAAGGAGGAAGGTTTAGGGGAGTCATCAGGGGTGGGGTTGAAGGGTATAGGCAGAGTAGATGTGGAAAGTTTGTTTCCCATGGTGGGAGAGTCTAGGACAAGAAGGTCACAACTTCAGGATTGAAGGGCATCTGCTGAGAACATGAATGCAAAGGAATTTCTTCAGCCAGAGGGTGGTAAATCTACAGAATGTGTTGCCACTGGCAGCTGTGGAGGCCAGGTATATTTAAGGCAGAGATTGATAGGTTCTTGATTAGCCAGGGCATCAAAGCTTCTGGGGAGAGGGCCAGGCAATAGGGCTGAGTGGGGAAAATGGATTAGCTCATGATTGAATGACGGGGCAGACTCGATGGGCTGAACAGCCTACTCCTATGTCTTATGGTCTTACGGTTTTGCAGCATCCATAAGAAGTGAAAGGTGACCATGTTTCGGGCCTTTGTTTAACCTCTAAGACTGTGCCATGCCTTTACAAAGTTTGTCACTGTATTAATTTGTGTCAGTGTACACTGCAGACTGGAAATCAGCCAGTCTCACACAACCAAATTCCTCCTTCTGCCAAACATTTTCTGTCGATGATGAAGAGCTGGCACGCATCCGATTGTCAGGAGATTTACTGAAAAAGAAAGCACCAGAGATATTGAAGAACTGAACAGAACATGGAGAATAGTTGGATGATGCACATTTTCACCTTCACAAACCCTCAGTTTCCTTTAAACCTCTCCCCCCCTCCCCCGTCTCCCTCTCTTCCCCATCCCTCGATCTCCTTTCCTCCAGCTCCCCTCTCCCTTCAGAGAGTCACCTTCCTCCCCCCCCCAATCACCTCAGCTTTTTTCCCCCTCTTATACCCTCCCGCCTATATCCGCCGCTGACCTGTTGGCCTGTGCTCCTCCCCCTGCCCTTTCCTCCCGTCCTCCCTCCCAACTATTTTATTCTGGCGCCTGCCAGCCTCGTGCTCATACCTTGGCAGAGGGCCCAGGCCCAAGACATTGGTCCCCCTCTGCCTCCAATGGAGCCTGAGTTTCTCCAGCGCACTTGTGGATGGTGCTCAGCCCCCTCTGCTAGTGTGTGGGCGTGTGCACAAAGGTAATGGCTGTGCGCACATAAGGTTAGTTACCCAAAATAATATAGCAATTAAAAATTAATAAATCTTATAAAAGACATTACTTTGTAGAATACGATCATACTTGTATTACCAATACTGTTTTATTAGCCGCGAGAGATGGGCTGTGCCAAAATGATCTTGAAACAATTTCAAGTTTACATTTGCACAAGCATTCAGCTGCACAACGTAAGATTCTTGTGCACACTAACCCCTAAAAATTAGAGGGAACATTGGTTGGCAGACATTCTTGTTGGAAACAAAACATCAGATTACCTCTGCACCTCACCTCCAGCATGTCGGAGGTTGTGAGTTCAACTCCTCCCACCAGCAACATGAGTACAGATCCCATGCAAGCCATCCCTAGTGCATTACGGTAGGTGGCATGGATAGCATAGCAGGTGACATGCCACTGTTACAGCTCCAGCGACTCTGGTTCGAGCCCGGCCCTGTCTTCCCACGTCCTGCATGCGTTTCTTCTGGGTGAAACATGAAAGACTGCAGACACTGTGATTGTAGTAAACAACACAGAAACGCTGGAGAAACTCAGCGGGTCTCGCAGCGTCCATAGGAGATAATCGACATTTCGGGCCTGAGGCCTTTAAGAGATGAGTAAAATGTGGACAGGTGCCTGAATTAAAAGGGGGGATGTGCAGTGTTGATGGGATTATGGAGAAGAGGAAAGGTGAGAATTGATGGGGGAGGTGGGAGGATTTGGGCTCTGGGGTGAAGGAGACAGAGCGAGAGGAAACATAGGGATAGATGGGGGGGTGGGGGCTAAGAGAAACCAGATGCTTCAGTTTCCTCCCACCCTCCAGATCATACGGGGGTTGGGGTTGTAGGTTAATTGGGCGGCACAGTTTTCAATGTCATTGACCACGTTTTAGTTTAGAATTTAAAAATATTTGCGTTGTGAGTGTGCTGCAGCGCCACCATCAGGACAAGTTGCTTAAATTCTGTCATGTCCATTTTAAATACCAGATGTGGGGTGGGGGGAATGCCAGGAAGTCTCTGCTCAGCAGAACGCAAAAGCCTTTAAATGCTGTGGTTGCAGTAAAATCGCAGAAAAGCTGGAGGAACTCGGGAAGTCTCGTGGTGTCCGCGGGACGCAAAGATGTGTCACCAAAGTTTCCGGTCTGAGCCTCTGCTTGCACTCCACCACTCCCAGGCACCTGCTGGCTTTTCGCTTGAGGAAGGGCTCAGGTCCGATACATTGTTTGTGTATCTTTACCTCCCATGGGGACCTGCCAACTTTCTCCAGTACTTTTGGGCCCCCCAGTATTTGGCTCTCACGGTGCACTGAGGTAGCAGCAAACAAGTACAGAACTCAAAAGACTGTACAACAGGCTTTATTCCAGTGAAAGTCTGAACATCAGTTCATGCCTTGGTGCTCCCTTTGTGACTGGGTCTGGACGGGACGGCTCAGGTCTATATTTGGGTTGGCTGATTGACAGCCGGCCAGGTGGAGTCAGCCCCCTTAAAGGGTCTATTTAGGTCGGCTGATTGCAAGCCAGCCAGGTGGAGTCAGCCCTTTAGGTGGTCTTCCTGCAGGTGCAAAGATCGCCCCCCCTGCAGTCGGCTGGTGGTTGTATCACCACAACAGGTTCATCGTTCTTTGAAAGTGGATTCTCATGTCGACAGGGTGGTGAAGAAGGCTCCTGGTATGCTGGCTTTTATAAATCAAAGCATAGAATATAGGAGCTAGGAGGTGATGTTGGGTCTGTTCAAGGCATTGGTGAGGCCAAATTTGGAATATTGTGTGCAGTTCTGGTCCCCAAATTACAAGAAGGACATCAATAAGGTAGAGAGGGTACAGAGAAGGTTTACAAAAATGTTGCCTGGATTTCAGAATCGAGATTACAAAGAATCTGGGTCTTTATTCATTGGAGCGTTGAAGTTTGAGAGGGGATTTGATAGAGGCATTTAAAATTATGAGGGGGATAGGAAGAGTAGATGTGAATAGGCTTTTCCCCTTGAGGGTAGGGGAGATTGGAACGAGGGGTCATAAGTTAAGGGTTAGGGGGCAAAACTTTAGAAGTAAGATAAGAGGAAGCTTCTTCACTCAGAGAATGGTTGCAGCAGGATCAATTTTGTCATTTAAGGGAAGGTTGGATGAGCGCATGGATGTGAGGGGGTTGGTCAGGGAGTGGGTAGGTGGGACTAGTGGAGTTCACTTAAATTGGTATGAACTAGAGGGGCCGAGATGGCCTGTTTCTGTACTGAAATTGTTATATATGAGAGACCACAGGTGCTGAGATCTGGACCAAGCGCAGTCTGCTGGAGGACCATCCATGGGAGAGAGAGATGTCTGATGAAGGTTTCTGGCCCATATTGACCACCATTCTTTGTCTCCCACAGAGTTTTTAATTTGATGATTAAAATCAGTGGCCGGACTACACTGTTGTTTATGGGACCTAGCTGTGGGCAATTTCACCCTCCATTTTGTTTCAAAGTGACTAGGAAAACTTTGCAATCACCGGAGAGCAGCACTCATTAGGCAGTCAACATTTTGTCATATCTCATTTGGTTTTCTCTTAAAGGCCATGGGCAGAGTAGATGTAGAAAGATCGTTTCCCACAGTGGGAGAGTCCAGGGCAAGAGGACACAACTTCAGGATTGAAGGGTGTCCATTTAGTATAGAAATGCAGAGGATTCCTTCAGCCAGAGGGTGGTGAGTGTGCGGATTTGTTGCCACAGGCGGTCATTGGGTATATTTAAGGTGGAGATTGATGGCCAGGACATCGAAGGTTATGGGGAGAAGGCCAGGCAGTGGGGCTGAGTGGAAAAATGGATCGGCTCATGATTGAATGGCGGGGCAGATGGTGAGCACCAACTCTCAGGCCAAGAAAAAACTCCAGAGGGTTGTTAACTCGGCCTGCGACATCACAGGCACCAGAATTCACCCCATCGAGGTCACCTACAAGAGGACATGTCTTAAAAAAGCAGCCTCTATCCTCAAAGACCCCCACCCCCCAGGCCGTGCCCTCTTCACTCTGCTACCATCAGGTTGAAAAGGTCCAGGAGCCTAAAGATGAGTACTTAGCGGCACAAGGACAGCTTCTTCCCCTCCGCCATCAGATTCCTGAATAATCAATGAACCATAGACATGGCCTTACTTTTTGTGCACTAGTTTTAAAATTATTGTTGTACAGTGGTTTATATGAATGTTTACTGTGGTGCTGCCTGCAAAACAGAAAATTTTGTGGCTTAAATTTAAATTAATTTTTTTAATTTAGACATGCATCACAGTAACAGGCCATTTGGCCCTACGAGTCCATGCCGCCCAAATTACACCCCATTAATCTACACTACGTTTTTTTTTTGAAGGGTGGGAGGTATCCGGAGTTCCCGGAGAAAACCCACACAGACACGGAAAGAACGTACAAACTCCTTACAGATTTGAACCCAGTTCCGATCCAGATAGCTGGCGCCGTTAATGCATTGCACTGACCACTCTGCCAACCGTGGCCCCCAATGGTTCACAGCAGTAAATGCTGATTCTGATGGCCTGTTTCTGCTGCTATTGCCTTAGGGTCTTAAAAATGTAATGTGTTTTCGTTATTTGCAGGAAATGGCATATCAACTGCTTCTGACGTACAGTGGTCTTTACGTGAAGCTATTTGTAACCAACCAGCTCCCTTGGACCAAGGCTTCCATTCACACAGAACAACCACACAGTCCTTGTCTTTGTCAGTACATCGAGACCTCTGTCCTGAACCTGTCAAGCTGCAAATCCTAGGAATCGCATCAAGCAATGATCTTTTGGACGTTTATCACCTCCAGAAAATTATGCTGACAACGAAACTGGTCTTTGAACTGTGGCTTTGAAACTGCGATGAGGTAGGCTGAATGTTTGAACTATGTGCAGAGGCTGAATGCTGTTCTCTTGTGAACTTATGAGGGCATCTGTGATGATGACCCACTAATCAGTTGCCAATACACCACAGGTCAGTGACTTTGCTACCTTATCGTTGCCCCATTTATCCAAAACTGTTTACATTAAGCAGCCAGAGCATTTGGAACCTCATCTTCTCCTTCCATCCCTCTCCAGGAACTGCAGCCACCAGGTGCCCCATGGGACACTCACTGGTGCACCATGGAACACTCATGGGTGCCCCATTGGACATTTACTGGTGCACCATGGGAAACTCACTGGCTCGTTGCTCTGTGACCAATCCAATAATGAGCTGGATTGATTAAAATAAACTTTGCATCATACAACTAGAAAGCACCTATTGTCAAACAAATCAGAGGGGAGGGCTTTGAAATGTATTGCCCAGTCCAGCCCTTTGGCCCACAGTGTTGTGCCAACCTAGTAACCAATATCTTTTGCCAGAGATTGGTGAATCTCTGGAGTTTGCCACCATGGGCGGCAGTGGAGGCCAAGTTGTTGTGTGCATTTAAGACAGGATTGATAGCTATCGGAATAACTAGGTTGACATGTAAGTAGATAGGGAAAACCAGGTTGAGAATGGATTTTGAGAGATTTTGTAGAAAGCCCATTAGGTAGTTTTTGAGAGCAGCTTGTCGATGTGCCCATGAGGGGATTGGTTGTACTGGATTGGGTATATCAAAAGGATAGGCAGGTAAGCAGCTGTCCTGTGAACATATAGAGCCAATGGCGTTTCTGCAGTTCCTTTTTATCAGCAAGACTTTAGGCAATGGCCTTTACGGCTTCCAGACAGAAAGCTTGCAGGGTGATCTAATTTCTCAATAATCTCGGCAGCAGTTGTGTTAGGCTTCAGGGCACGGCCTTTGAAAGACAGGTTTCCTCCACCTCCTCGAGTCTTTGCTAGACAGATCGCCCTCAGAAGCCATCTCCTAATATCTGTAAGCAGACATTTGCAGCAGCGAGGGCTCCCATCTCTTCGGCGCTGAAGGAAGGGCCAGTGACCTCAGTGGCTCCGCAGTCAATTCACAGGTCGGAACAGAGGCGGGAGCACCAGACCAGATGGTTGAATGGTACGACGGGGAACCCATGTTCTTCCATGAATTCCTGATCCAGGCTGGATAATGTTTCCCCTATATCAATCAAAAATGGAAGAGAGAGACATCTTCATCGTAACCATGGGTCTGTGTGACGAAGAGGAAGGCGGCGAGGACCTCCAGCCCCTGCTTGGGTCATTGGCGAAATGGATTATTGGTTGTAAAAGGTACCTGACAGTGATCATCTTCCCCAAAGGAGGGGCAACATTATTGACTGTCTGGTTGCAACGGGATAGCAAATAAAGCATGTTGTAGGTCAATCAGCATAAAGGTGATAGCAGTGGCTGGAATGTGGCTTAAAATGGTGGTAGGGTTTGGTACAATTGGATGCTTAGGCATAACGACATCATTGACATGAGTAAAGTTGGGAACTGAGCAAGCGCGAGACATCAGTGGACATTGCATCCTTCTCAATGCCGTGGTCATCCTTGGGTAGATGGTTTGGTGACCCCGAGGTCTACTGCAGGTCGTGGTGCGGCAATCCCATGGCCTATCGCGGGTCAGAGGTGAAGGCGACCCCCGAGGCCTACAACAGGTTGGAGGTGAAGGCAACCCTGAGGCCTACTGCAGGCCAGTAGAGCGTTCGGAATGGTAGAGCTAAATAGGCTTCGGGAGTATCGAGGAGAGTAGGTTTACAGGTATTAATATGGGAACAGGAAGTATGTGTGTGAGGCTGGGGTTCTGTGTTGGGTGTCAGTTGTGGGAAGTCCTGAAGTCTCCCACCCTCCTGGATGACTACACCTGCACCTGATGTGTTGAGCTGCACCTCCTTAGGGACTGTGTTAGCAACTCAAGTTTCAGCTCGATTACCTTTGCCTGGTCAGGGAGAGCGAGGAGGTGATAGAGGGAATCACACCAGGGCCTTGAGAGACAGACAAGTGGGTAACAGTCAGGAGGAGAGAGGGAAGAGTCATGGACTAGAGAGTGCCCCTTGACAGTAAGTACTCCAGTTTCCGTTGAGGGGGGTGGGGGGGAGGGGGGAACAGCCTACCTGAGGAAGCAACAGTGCCCTGTAGCTAAGAAGGGTTGGGAAAGAAAGAGGAAGGTGGTAGTGATAGGGGGCTCTATAGTTAGGGGGTCAGACATGCGATTCAGTGAACACAGAAAGGAAAGGAAGGGGTAGTGGTGGTGCTGGGGGGGGTGGCGGAGCTGAGTGGGTAGGGGGGTTAGTGGTAGTGGCACTGAGTGGGGGGAAGTAGTGATACCAGCACAACATGGTGGGCACCAAGACCAATTCTCGCCAATGCCTTGTCGCCATTTATTTTGCTCACTTCAGCCAGAAAATTACTGCACTGGCTTCTTCTTTCAACTTTTGCAACAAAATGAATAATAACAAGACTGAAGGTTCAGACTGCCTCCATTTCCCTGACCCGCCCCCTTTTCCGTCACCACCCTCTTGGATCTTTCCACTGCCCATAGTGTGGGGGGAGGGGGTGGGTGTGCAGCAGCATCCACTTTGGGAATCACTGGTGTACATGGTCAGAGGCTTTTCCCCAGGGCTGAAATGGTTTCCACAAGAGGACACGGTTTTAAAGGTGCTGGGGAGTAGGTGCAGAGGGGATGTCAGGGGTAGGTTTTTTACGCAGAGAGAAATGGTTGCATGGAATGGGCAGCTGGCAACGGTAGTGGAGTCAAATGCGTTAAGGTCCTTTAGGATAGGTACATGGAGCTTAGAAAAATAGAGGGCTATGAAAAAGCCTAGTAATTTCTAAGGTGGGGACATGTTCAGCACAACTCTGTGGGTTGAAGTGCCTTTATTGTGCTGTAGGTTTTCCATGTTCTCTTTGTTTTAAAGTCCTGGAATGTAAGCCCTGCCCCAAAGAAAATGCTCAGGGAATTCATTTCACATTCAGCAACTGGTTGAATATTTCTGACACTCAAGAGATTAACGTGTCACCAAATTCAGAATAATTTGAATATTATTTTCAACAGTAAATTTGCATTCAAAAGAAAGATGTGAACAAAAATGTATGATCTCCATTAAAGGAAAAATGCTCCACAAATCCTGCCGACGACACCAATGTGATAGTCAGCCCACGCTGTAATAAAACAAACAGCAGAACCAATTAAGCGTACAACAGTTTCCTTTATTCAGCCTTTTTAACGCTAGCGGGAGTGAAAGGTACAAAGAAAGAGTTCAATAACTCGCACTGAGCCCCACTCAAAGCATACAGACTGTTCATCCCAATTTTATGCACCTTTGAACAAGGGTCTGAGTGAGACCCTACAACGTTCATGCAGCTGGCGATTCTTGTTTTTACAACAGTATGTTCCCTTGTGGTGTCTGCAGGGAAGCTGGCAGAAACAAGATGCCCTTACTTCTTATTTAGTCTTACTGAGTTCTTTATGATGTAGGTTATGTTAGAAAGCATTCTCACCTATGTTACAAGGCTGTATTATCACTTAATTCATTAACCCTTTGTTAAGCATATTCTTTAAACTTATGTGATTGAGTTCAATTTGAGATTTAACAAGGAGAAACTAAGCTGGGATGATGACGGTACACTTTATTGTTATTGTGCTGGTCGACCAGCCAATGAAACACCATCAGCATTGACCGGAATGTGACATACGTTACGATAAAAGAATTCAGTAAACTATATACAATTGAAACCATGCTATTCTAAAATGAATTGTTAAAATTGCTGATTATAAAACACAAGTGCAGCCCCGCTCAGCACTGTGAATTGACACGGCTTCTTTTAAAAATAACTTGTTATGCCGAGTGGTGCATGAGCGAAGGCTCCTACAGCGTCTGCCCGATCATGGTTAGGGTGTGTTGTGTCTTTGATAATATTCCTCACCCTGTCCAAACATTGTCCCCGATTGAATTCCAACAATCCGTCGGGCAGTTTTTCACTCCCCGCTGGAGTGCCTTATGATCTTGTACAATTCCCTGTACCACACTGAACTACTGGATGCCAGCAGGCTCTCAATTGTGCATCTGTAGAAATCCAACAGTATTCTTGGGCAGAGGTCTATCCTCCTCAGGCATCTCAAAAAATAAAGACGTTGCTGTGCCTTTTAGATCAACATTGATGAATTCAAGGACCAAGTGGGATCAGCAGAGATATGGACCACCACCACCCCCCCCCCAGGAATTTAAAGCTCTGTTAATGCTCCATTGATGTAAATCGGGACATGCGTGTGGCTTCCCGCCACATCTAAAATCCACAATCTTCTCCTTGGCACCCCATGAGGCTAGGTGCTGATTCTCATCCCTATAGACCATTTCACCATCCTCTGCAATCAGGCCGACCGCCGTGCTGTCATCTGCAAACTTTATATTTAAGTTTGTACTATACATAGGGACACAGTTGGAGGTAAAGATGGAATACAAAAGAGGGCTCAGCATGCAACTCTGGGGCATTCAAGTATTCAAGGTGAGACTGAAGGAACAAAATATTACCCAACCTAACAGATTGTTAGTGAGGAAATCCAGTTACAAAGGGATGGGCTGATAGCATACAAACGAAATTTGGTAATCAACTTTGATGGAGAACAGTGTTGAACGCCGAACTGTAATTGATGAATAGCATTCTAACATACGAGTTAGGGCTATCGACATGAGTCAGAGTGCAGCACTGTTGAAATGGCATCCTCTGTCGACCTGTTAGTACGATAGGCGAATTGACGTTGATCCGTAGTGGCAGGCAAATGAGATTTCAACTAAGAGAGAACCAACCTCTCGAAACACTTTGCGATGATGGGACTGAGGGCAACTGGGCGGCAGTCATTTCATCCCATGGCACAGGCACGGTTGCAGCAACCTTAAACCTTTTGGTGGGGTCCAGGGAATTACAGTGGCAGGAGAGAGAGGAACTGCCCAAAGTAGATGGTGGGGGGGGGGAGGGCACTAATTGGGAGTTTCTGCAAAAAAATTAGGAAGGTGCAAATATTCAAATGGAAAAATGTAACAACCGAGGCTGACAAGGGAAGTCAAAGCCAGCGTAAAAGCCAAAAAAAGTGCACACAAGGAGGCCACACATTTAGCACCCAGCAATCAGGACCGGACCTGGGGTTCGAATGCCACGTTCTCCCCGTGTCTGCGAGGGATTTCCCCGGGGGGCGGTTCCAGTTTCCTCCCTCCGTTCAAAACGTACCGGGGGTGTAAACTGAGCGGCACGGACTTGTGGGTCGAAATGGCCTGTTACCATGCTGTATATTTAAATTTAAGGATCCAAAACTTAGTGGGAAGATAGAGGACCAGGAGGTTTACAGGAGGTAACTAAACCACTCATAAAGAGGGAAAAGAAGAATGAAATTAGGCAAGCAAATAATATCAGAGAGGATGCAAAAAGCTTCAAATATACAAAGAGAGGTAAGAGTAGATAGAGGACCTTTAGAAAATGTCGCTGGAGAAATAATTGGAGACGGCAGAGGAACTAAATTCATCCGTCTTCACTGTGGAAGACGTTAGCAGAATGCCAGATGTTGAAGGCTATCAGGGATGGGAAGTGAGTGCAGTTACTGTTCCATGGGAGAAGGTGCTCAGAAATCTGAAAGGTCTAAGTCTCCCACATCAGATGGATTGCACCCTCAGGTTCTGAAAGAAATATTGGTATTGACTTTTCAGACTCTGACATGGTCCCAGAGGACTGGAAAATAGCAAATGTTACCCCACCCCACTATTCAAGAAGGGAGGGAGGCAGCAGAAAGGAAATTCTAGATCCAGTTCACTTGACGTCAGTGGTCTGGAAGATGTTGGAGTTGGTGGTCGAGAATGAGGATATGGAGTTCTTGGAGGTACGTGACAGGATAGGCCAAAGCCAGCATGGTTTCCTTAAGGGAAAATCTTGCTTGACAAACCCATTGGAATTTGAGGAAGTGACCAGCAGGCGGGATAAGGGAGATGCAGTGGATGTTGTGCATATGGATCTTCAGAAGGCCTTGACAAGGTGCCAGATGTGAGATGACTTAACAAGAGCCCATGGTACAACACAAAGCGTACTAGCAAGGGGAGAGCATGGGCTAATTGGCATGCACACATCCTTGGATTTCTTTTAATACAAGGATCATATTCTGGCTCGAGGTGTTCCACAGGGGTCGGTGTTGTACATTATGTTGTACATTAATGACCTGGATTACATAATGAACGGCCTTTTGGTCAAGTTTGCGGATGATACGAAGGGAGGCGGAGGAAACAGGACCTGGGCAGGTTAGGTAAATGGGCAGAGAAATGGCAAATGAAATCTAAAGTTGGAAAGTGAACGGTCATGCACCTTGATAGAAAAAATAAACAGGCTGACTATTTTCAAAAAGGGGAGAAAATTGAAAATCCCCAGATGCAAAGGGACCTGGGAGTCCTCGTGCAGGACACCCTGAAGGCCAACTTGCAGATTGAGTCAGTGGTGAAGGCTGGCATTCATTTCAAGAGGAATCAGATGTAAGAGCAGGGATGTGATGTTGAGGATTCATCAGGCCCTGGTGAGACCTCACGTGGAGTTTTGTGAGCAGTTTTGGGCTCTTTGTTTAAGAAAAGTTGTGCTGACGTTGGAGAGGGTTCAGATGAGGTTCACTAGGGTGATTCCGGCAATGAAAGGGTTATCATACGAGGAGCTTTTGACAGCTCTTGGTCTGTACTCGTTGGAATTTAGGAGAATGAGGGGGACAGCGTGGACAGAGTAGATGTGGAAAGGAGAGAGAGCTCAAAAGGGCGCAACTTCAGGATTGAAGGGGGCCACTTAGAACAATTCCAAATTTCTTCAGCCAGAGGGCGGCAAAAGTTTCTTGATTAACCAGGGCCTCAAAGGTTACGGGGAGAAGGCCATGGGCCAAAGGGGGAAATGACTCAACAAGCAGAATGGCCTACTTCTGCTCATACATCTAGAACAGGGGTGTCAAACTCAAATTCATGGAGGGCCAAAATTAAAAACTTGGACTAAGTCGAGGGCCGAACTAAATATTTATTGAAAATTTTCAACAACATCTGCATGTTTTCTCTTCTTTCAACATATGTAATGTTAAACTTTAGGATATAACTTTAGGAGGATAATGTTACAGGTCAGGAGTAGGTAGCTCAAGTTCACCCTTTGCTTGACCTGAGGGAAACATATTTGGTCCCTGTGGAGATGTAATCAGCATTCACAGGCTGTGTCCATTTTGGCCTGCATCAGGACTCAGCATTTCCTGCTCACTCCTTAGCCTCTCGGCCTCTATTCACCCTCGACCCACCATCCCTCTACCTGACCAGTCCTTTACCCAACCTCTACTCACCCCTCACTCCACTCGCTCTGCCTCTACCCACCCCATTCTATACACGCCCCTCTACTGCCTCTCCCCTCAACCTGTTCCTCCCTCTACCCGTCTCTCACCCTCTAATCACCCCTCCCCTACTCGCCCTGCCCCTCCCCTTTTACCTCTTCCCTATCCACTCCTCCTTCTACTCATCCCTCCCTCTAACTGCCCCTCACACCACCATAACTTCCCCTGCCCATTACTCCTCACCTACACCCTCTGCCCACCCCTGCTTACCCACCCACTCAGACCCAGCACGCTGCCGATCAGCCTTTGCGGACAGCCACCATTTCTCTCTTCACGTGCAGGGCCGAACCAGCCGTCCCTGGGGTCCGCGCGGGTGCAAGCACCGAAGGCCGTGGCGACCGGGAGAAGTGCGCTCGCGCTGTGGAAGGGCCGTCCGGTGCCAGTCGCGCGGGGCTCACGCTGCCGTGTGCAGCCTGCCATGTCCATCGCGCCGACAGGAAATCACAGGCGCTTGCCAATCCGCCGCACCACTCGACAGGTGGGAGAAGTGACTGGTTGTGCGGGAAGCCTTCCAACTGGCTTGCCGGCTGATGACATCGACAGACTTCTCGTGTTACAATTTCTCGTGTTACAATGGGGAAGGATGTGCAATGAAGCGGGAGGATGGTGGGGGTGACATTACCAAAAAACAGCATCGGCTCTCGCTGCAGGGCGGGCCACCTCTAATACATTTTTGAAATGATCTTGCGGGCCAAATATAATTATATCGCGGGCCAAATTTCAGAGTTTGACATGTGTGATCTAGAATATCCCGGCTGCATAACCCTCCATTATTTTTCAGTTCTGTGAGCCTATCTAAACGATCCCATTGTAGCTGCCTCCACCTCCGTAGCCAGCAGCACGTTCCTTTCCCCCACCCCTCTTTGCGTCTTACAGGTATTCCTAAGCACCTTAAAACAGTGTCCCCTCGTGTTGGCCATTTCAACCCACCCCCCCCATCTTCTAGGAAAATGCCTCTGGCCCTCCACACCGATCAGTGCCTCTCATTCTCTTGTCACCTCGAGATGAGTTTTCTTTTTAATTCCTGTTGTATTCTGGGATGTACCACCTGACGTGCCAGAGATTACTGATAGAGGGGTGGGAACGTTTTCTGCCTGTAAAATGATTGGGATCGACCACCTACCTGATTTAAATTCAACGCGTCTATGATTTGAGCTCAGCTACCTATGATTGAAACCCTTTCCTCTGGAGTCTGCACAGATACACCTGAAATATATTGGCTGTGTTCACTTACTGTGTGAAAATCTTTTGATAGCAAAACCATTTCCTTTTCGAAGTTAAAAGATTTTTAAAATATATAAAATATAAAGTATTTAGTTTTAATATGTTAAGATATAATTTAATAGGGTGCAGAAAACAATCACGAATGGCAAGATTTAAGGAGGGTCAATGTACTTACGGCAAAGTCAGCCTTGGAAACTCCCCTAGTTATTATTGGGAAATAGAGCTTTTTTTAATGATTAGAGGTGCAAGATCATGTCAGCGGCTCTGCTGTGAAATTTCTCGTTTTGCCAAGCAGTACCATGTGACAGGGTGTGCTATGTTATGACACACAGGGAAAAATACTGAGCTGTCAGTGTCACGAGATTGTGGTTTTGGGGCAGGATGCAGTTAAACTCATCTGACCGGATTCTCCTTGCCCGCGGCAAGTGACCCACAAGATGCTGGAATGTAGGATGAGGCACAATCTGCCGGAGGAACTCGAGCCTAACAGCATCACTGGGAGAGCAATTCTCTACATTTAAATTTTATTAGACATACAGCGCAGTAACAGGCCCTTTCGGCCCACGAGCCCATGCTACCCAATTGACCTACAACCCCTGGTATTTTTTTTGGAATGGTGGGAGTAAACCCACACAGTTCACGGGGAGAACGTACAAATTCCACACAGACAACGCCCAATTCAAACCCAGGTCATAACAGCTAACTGCTGTCGCCTTAACCCAGTGGTTCTCAACCTTTTACTTTCCACTCACATAACACTTTAAGAATTCCCTAATGCCATCGGTGCTCTGTGATTAGTAAGGGAATGTGGGTGCATAGAAAAGATTTGAAAAGCAGTTTTAATCATCCCTAA
The DNA here is from genome assembly GCF_036971445.1 of Narcine bancroftii. Lineage (NCBI taxonomy): Eukaryota > Metazoa > Chordata > Chondrichthyes > Torpediniformes > Narcinidae > Narcine > Narcine bancroftii. The sequence goes on from NC_091470.1 coordinate 184,970,241, forward strand.
TTGGGTCGTTATGTGCATGGTTTCAGAACTCCAAAGGAACTGGGCCAATGACCATTTTTCTCAAGCAAAGTATTTGAGTAACAATTGGGTCTAGAGCAGTGATTCTCAACCTTCCCTTCCCACGCACATCCCACCTTAAAGCTAATCACAGAGCACCGATGGCCTAGGGATTACTTAAAGTGGGATGTGAGCTGAAAGAGAAAGGTTGAGAACCACTGCCTTAACCCTTCATCACACCCAGTTAGTGCTGAGACCACACCACTCACGGCTCCATATGGATTCAACCTTTGTAATTAGTTTCATTATTAAATATTTACTTTTGAAAGGAGAAACTCAATAATGATTGGAAGGTTCAAGGTTCCTTTTATTGCTATGTAATAATTCAAAGAATTAGATATACAGCGCGATAACAGGCCCTTCCGACCCACAAGTCCGTGCCACCCAAATACACCGAATTAATCTACAGCCCCCATACATTTTCGAAGGGTAGGAGGGAGTGAGGCGTCTTAAGAAAGCAGCCTCTATTTTCAAAGACTACCACCCACCATGTGCCCTCTTCACTCTGCTACCATCAGGGAAAAGGTCCAGGAAGCCTGAAGACGAGCACTCAGCGGCACAAGGACAGCCGCCGTCAGATTCCTGAATGACCAGTGAACCAAAAACGCTGCCTCACTTTGACTTTTCCTGCATTATTTTTATTTATTTTTGTCCAGTGATTTATATGAATGTTTGCACTATGATTGCTACTACAAAACACAGAATTTCCTGACTTGTTGATGACACTAAATTCTGATTCTGAAACCAGAGCTCTTGGAGAAAACCCATGTGAAGAACATACAAACTCCATATAGACAGTGCCGTAAAGGCAATGAAAGAGTTGCCACGAGCATGGCCCGGCACCTCTAACAATGGGAGGAAGAGAGTCTGTGGACTTGCCTCCAACGCTCTCGCAGCCTCTGCAGCTCTCCATTTCAAAACATCGGCTACCCAAGCTCCAGATCCAAACCTCTGATGCGATCAGCACCTGAGGTCCTTCTTACCCTCTCAAAACCCGGTTCCCATGATCCAGCCCATCTCCTGCAGCCTGCGTGGGCCCTTCGACCACAAGTCTCCAGCAGCCTGTGCTTCTACCTGAATTTATTTGCATTTGGACCAGGATCTTCTGGGACCATCCTCAGCTGCCCAGCTCTGGAATGCTATTCCGATCCAACTCCCTCCTTCGTCAGGTACAATTTAAAATCTACCCATCTGTGCTGTGGCTGAAGCAGCCACACGGACAGCAGGCTGCTGGCGACTTGCGGTCAAAGGACCCACGTCAGCTGCACACTACTGGAGAGCGGACCACGGGAATCGGGATTCCAGAGCGCACCGAGGGCAAGGAGGTCACCTGAAGGTGGAATCGGACATTTTGGCACCTGCAGTTTGGTGCTGGCCTGGCTCCTCTCAGCTTGGCAACCTGGCTGAACCCTTGACGTTTCAGAACCTCCCACTCCCAGGAAACTGCTCCCCCATCAAACATTTTGGGATTTATTGTTATACTTGTAAAAATAATCACCGGTTATACAAATAAAGTTCTAATAGTGATAAATAATTTTACATTCATTATATATTCCATTCTTCCTTTGGCTTTGCGGATGAAGATTTATGGAGAGATCTGTCCACATCTGCTGCAGGCTCGTTGATGACTGACAAGTCCGATGCGGGACAGGCAGGCACGGTTGCAGCGGTTGGAAGGGAAAACTGGTTGGTTGGGATTGGGTGTTTGGTTTTTCCTCCTTTGTCTTTTGTCAGTGAGGTGGGCTCTGCAGTCTTCTTCAAAGGAGGTTGCTGCCCGCCGAACTGTGAGGCGCCAAGATGCACGATTGGAGGCGATATCAGCCCACTGGCGATGGTCAATGTGGCAGGCACCAAGAGATTTCTTTAAGCAGTCCTTGTACCTCTTCTTTGGTGTACCTCTGTCTCGGTGACCAAAGGAGAGCTCGCCATATAACACGATCTTGGGAAGGCGATGGTCCTCCATTCTGGAGACGTGATCCACCCAGGGCAGTTGGGTCTTCAGCAGCATGGATTCGATGCTTGCGGACTCTGCCAGCTCGAGTACTTCGATGTTGGTGATGAAGTCATTCCAATGAATGTTGAGGATGGAGCGGAGACAGCGCTGATGAAAGCGTTCTAGGAGCCGTAGGTGATGCCGGTAGAGGACCCATGATTCGGAGCCGAACAGGAGCGTGGGTATGACAACGGCTCTGTACACGCTGATCTTTGTGTGTTTCTTCAGGTGGTTGTTTTTCCAGACTCTTTTGTGTAGTCTTCCAAAGGCGCTATTTGCCTTGGCGTGTCTGTTGTCTATCTCTTTGTCGATCCTTGCATCAGATGAAATGGTGCAGCCGAGGTAGGTAAACTGGTTGACCGTTTTGAGTTCTGTGTGCCAGATGGAGATGTGGGGGGGGCTGGTAGTCATGGTGGGGAGCTGTCTGATGGAGGACCTCAGTTTTCTTCAGGCTGACTTCCAGGCCAAACATTTTGGCAGTTTCCGCAAAACAGGACGTCATGCGCTGGAGAGCTGGCTCTGTATGGGCAACTAAAGCGGCATCGTCTGCAAAGAGTAGTTCACAGACAAGTTGCTCTTGTGTCTTGGTGTGAGCTTGCAGGCGCCTCAGATTGAAGAGACTGCCATCCATGCGGTACCGGATGTAAACAGCGTCTTCATTGTTGAGGTCTTTCATGGCTTGTTTCAGCATCATGCTGAAGAAGAGTAAAGAGGGTTAGTGCAAGGACGCAGCCTTGCTTCACGCCGTTGTCAATGGAGAAGGGTTCGGAGAGCTGTATCTGACCCAACCTTGTTGGTTTTCGTGCAGATGGATAACCATGTTGAGAAACTTGGGGGGGTATCCGAGGCGCTCTAGTATTTGCCAAAGCCCTTTCCTGTTCACGGTGTCAAAGGCTTTGGTAAGGTCACCAAATATTCCATTATATGTAATTAAACTTACAATAAATATAACATAATTTACCAAAAGCCCTTGTATTTGATTGTTCTCCGACTTTTTTCAAATAATTTCAATATATCACTGTTTGCCGGGGGAGCGGTTTCCCCTGGTGGGATTGGGGAAGGGGGGTGTGGTTTCAGGCAGTGCAGTGGGACAGAGTTGGCCAGCAGACAGTGAGTGGGGTGGGGCAAATTGTCCAGGACCAAACTGCAAGGGCCAAAATGTCCTCGACCCACCAAATGGGGTTCAGGTCCTGAAGGTTTATTTTTTTTTGAAAATGTTATTTTCCATTTCCTTCAAAGCATATGCAGTTTTTATCCATAACATACAAATTACGACACAAAAATAATAATTTTTATATATTTTCTCCTCCCCCCCCAAAAAGTAGGAAAAGAAGAAAAAAAGCCTTTCTAATAAACCTATATCTTTTTACTAATTAATTGCAGTTTACATAACAATCTTAAACCATTACTGATTAGGGCAGGTTGGATGGGGGCGTGATGGATGCTGCAGGTAGAATCGTAGCAATAAAATCCATGAAGGTTTCCAAATCTTATCAAATTTTTCTGGTTGATTTTGTAAATTATACGTTATTCTCTCTAAAGGCGTACAATTTAATAATTCCTTTTGCCATCTAGTCGACCCCACAATATCACCAGATTTCCATGTTACAGCTATAGATTTCTTTGCTATTTTGCTACATTTTGATAAATATCTAACTTCAATTGGGAAATATCTCCCAATAAAAATACTCTGGGATCCTTCAAAATTTGCGTCTTCAAAACCCGCCCCAAATAAAATCCTTCCAGAACTTATCTACCTTTTCACATTGCCAGATCATGTGCAGGCTGAAGGTTTCTTGATCGTACCAGAGGTTTGGATCTGGAGCTCAGGTTGCCAACGATGTACCACCTTTAGCCGCTTTCAGGTGCTCGGACGCAGATAATGTGCCAGCAGACGGCTGGGGTGGGGGGGGGGGGGGGGGAGTGCAGCTGGGACGTTCAGGTGACTGCGGAGAAGACGCCTTTCTGTCACCTGAACGTGTTGGCTGAAGGACAGCCGCGTCCGAGCGAACTCTGACTCCTGTGGACTGTGGCCGTAAGTCCCACTGCTCCTTTCAGGTGCAACAGGGGATTCTCCAAGCCAGAGTTAGGTAATTGCTCCTCCTGGCCGGGTTCTCCACTTTCAGGTGGCCATCCGACAGCTGGATTGGGGTAGAATAGGTGGCTTTACAGCCGGATATTCTGGCCACCTGAAAGCAGCTATAGATAACTTCTTGGCTCAATAAAAAGTTTTTGTTAACACTCTTTTTGAAAAAAAAAATCAAAGGAAAAACACTGAACAAAAGTGCAAGTTCTTTTAAAAATTTATTAGCATATTTCAGACAGGATCAGTTTTTTTTAAACAGATGTTGAAACAGCAGCAGGTCTTTTCAGAAGTGCTCATCTCCCTGGTGAGGGAGTTGCTGGGCACCTCTTCATTATTTGCTGCTGTATATATTCTGTATTGTCAGGGTGATCCTGCTGTAATGCGCCAATCTACCTTGCCGTGAGCCAGACTGGTGCAGCCTTTATCATCAGGATCCGCATTCCTGGACCTCGCTGCCAGACTTCGGCAGAGCTTTCGGGAACAAGCCATCATCCTGCGAAGCCGACACCAGATTGTGCTTTTCGTCTGGATGAGGAAAATAAAGTTACAAATTTAATGTGTAGGCGATATGGGAGAACGGAAGTGGATGATTGCCTCTCAGCCTGGAGGGAGTGGTGGGCCTCTGGGATCGGTGCTGGGACCATTATTGTTTGACATCTTGATCATGTGATAAATCGGATATGCAAGTTTGCAGATGGCACAAAGATTGGAGGTGCTGTGGAAGGTGAGGAAGGATTTCAAAGCTTGAAGAGGGATCTGGACCAGCTGGAAACATGACAGACGGAATTTAACACAAACAATTTTAGAAGGACAAACGCTAGGGCACTGAGGAGTGCAGTAGAACAGAGGGGTCTGGGAATACAGATACACCATTCGCTGAAAATGGCCTTACAGATAGATAGTTTTAAAAAGAGCTTTTGGCACATTGGCCTTCATAAATCAAAGTATTGAGTTGGGATGTTATGGTAGGCTGTACAAGACATTGGTGAGGGCAAATGTGTGCAGATTTGGTCAGATATCAGGAAGATTGAGAGAGGGCAGAAAAGATTTATTAGGACATTTGCTGGGACTTCAGGAACTGAGTTTCAGGGACAGGTTAAACAGATTAGGACTTTATACCCTGGAGCGTAGAAGAATGAGGGGAGATTTGATAGATGTATACAAGATCATGAGGGGTGTAGATAAATGTAGGTAGGCTTTTTCCATTGAGGATAGGTGAGATATAAACCAGAGGACATGGGCCAAGGGTTAAAAGAGGAAAGGTTCAGGGGGAGCTTCTTCACACAGAGAGTGGGGGGGTGGGGAAAGAGTGTGGAACGAGCTGGCAGCTGAAGTGGTGAACTTAAATTTTAAATTTTAAGAATTTAGACAGGTACATGGATGGGAAGGGTAGGGACTGGGTGCAGGTCAGAATTAGGTAGAATAGTAGTTCAGTCCAGACGAGAAGGCCTTTTTTTGTGCTGTATTGTTCACTCGTTCTAAGTTGCAGGCAGAACACTGCCAACCTTTTCCTTGGAAGGACTTTTCAAATCCCCAGACTGTTCCACAGCCAATTGCTGTCCTATAAATCAGCCATTCTCAACACATTCAAGGACCCAAAAATCAATTTTAAAAAATATTTTGCTGGTAGGAGAGAAGTGACCAACTAAACTTGACTGCTTCACAGGGAAGGGGACCCATAAACTGAGCACTGTATTCGTGCAGTGTGGGCCAGAGAGAGTTTGAGAGTGGCTGCAATAAATGACAGTTTAAAAAATAAATCAGTAAATGCAGCAGCCAGAATTCATCAACAGAGTGAAGGGTGTGAAGGCAGCTCAGTTAGCGCGACATTGTTACTGCGCCAGCGACCGGGGTTCAAATCTGGCACCGTTCCTCAAGGAGTGCGCACGTTCTCCACGTGTCTGCGGAGGAGGGGGGATTTCCTCTGGGTGCTCCGGTTTCTTCCCACCCTTCAAAACACTCCGGGTGTTAGAATCATAGGACATCAGAAAACAGGCCACTCAGCCCTTCTAGACTGTGCTGAGAACATCCTACCGCTACTCCCATTCTGTAACCCTCTTACTTTTGCACTTTATTGATCTTTACTTCTCTCTCGGTGTTGCGGTCTGTTGACATTTCGTTATTTGCTTACATGTGTATGGTGAGTTAGGTGTATTTTTTTGCACGGCCAGTAAGAGGTAGTTTTGCCCTGGCTTCAGGAATCTCACGGTTCATGCATGCCCTCTGACAATAAATCCAAATCTGAAATTTCATTCTCAAACCTTTTTTTTGGCTGTGTCCCCTCTTTGGACCCTGCTCAACGTTTATGGTCAAGTTTACTTGGTTTCTTCCGCATCCCCTCCTACCAACTACATAAAGATTAGACCAATGCCTTTAAGGCAGTGAACGATGGAGAACGGCATGTTCATTGCATTTGACAAATCAAGTGCTTCATTTGGTGTGACAGCTCCTTACAGCCAGTGCTTTTAAGGCAGTGAATGCTGTTATTTAGGAAATTTTGAATTTCATGGTAATATTTTGTTAAAAATTATTTACAGCGCAGTAGAAGCCAATTCCAGCCATTAAAACCCCATGTGCCCGACTACACCCAAATTAACATACAGCCCCGTACGTTTTGAAGGAAACCAGAGCATCTAGAAGAAACCCACACAGACACAGGAGAGCGTACAAACTCCTCACAGCCAGAGCAAGATCCCACAAACATCAATAAACCATTGAGGAGTTGACAGACACAATGAATGCAAATGAACCCAGAAGATCATCGAGCCTTGGCCCAATTCCAACATCACAAGGCACAACCTGAAGGCTCGAGTGGAGAAACTATCTGAGTGTTGGCATTAACTAACACTGATTACACCAGACAACGGAGATTTTGCTTCGTGAACACTTGTGGGTGTTTTTTCCAAATAGATTTTTGGCTGATCATGAAAATCACCTTAAAATTTCTATCATCTACCTTTGTTTTTAGATAGAACTTATTTCCTGTCATATTTTAAGTCTACCTCAAGTAGACAAAACCATGAAGTTCAACGTGTCACTGAAAACTCATTTTCTGTGTTCGCACTTGGAGTCCTTTCCTGCTGGTCATGGTTATGAAACACGGTGAAAAGTTTCACCAGAACATTGCGACTGAGGAAAAGTGGTATCAGGGTAAATGGAGTCCATCCACGCTGGCCAACTATTGTTGGACACTGACACGAGAGGCATCAGATGCTGAGTACAAACAAAAATCGGCAGCAAAACATTTTTAGGTCAGTTGAACTAACGCAATGTGTCAGGATCGTTATGCGATTGAACATGCTAAATTCAACAAAAGTTAAAGTTTCTCCAACTTCCGATGTGATACAACAAATCTGAAATGATCTTTGTGTTCAGCTTGAAGTCGTCTATCATAGTCCCCAATTTTGTTTCAGGAAGCAAACCTTTTGAAAAAAATTGTTGTCCAATGTTAACCATAAAATTTATCGATGGCACACGTTTGGTGAAGTGCAGGAGATACTGACCTTTGACCTGGCTGCTCTCGGCCTTAGGCTTGCCAGAGGATGGCGTCTCCTGGAACCCTACAGCTCTGCCGATCTTCCCTGCCACGTAGCGGCAGGCTTGGAAAAATAAAATCCAGAATATTGTGTAAGTGACGGCCTATTTTAATTTTTCGTTTCGATTAATGGCATGGGAATGGGCCTTTCCGGCTCGCGCTACCCAAGTACACCCCTGACCTACAACCCCCATAGGTTTTGAGGGCTGGGCGGAAACTGGAGCACCCGGAAGAAACCCATGCAGTCATGGGGAGAATGTACAAACTCCTTACTGATAGCGCCAGATTCGAAACCGCATTGCTGGCACTGTAATAGCGTCGCATTAACCACTACTCTAACTGTGCCCTTGTACGTAAACCATCGAAAGAATCTTTAAATGTTTCACCCTGCACGAGGAACTGTTGGAACAGAGGTCAGAAAACTTTGGCCAAATAATTCACTTTAGAACCAGTTCACAAATACCCACAAAGCCAGCTCTTGATAATCGAGGATGAACTGCTTCTACTTGGTTTTTAAATTAAATTTTTTAAATGTAGACTTGCGCACTGCAACAGGATCTTCTGGCCCACGAGCCCGAGCCACCTAATTAACCTACAACCCAGGGGTACTGGAGGAAACCCACACAGACATGGGGAGAATGTATAAACTCCTCACAGGCCGGATTCGAACCCGGGTCGCTTGCGCCGTAATGGCATCACGCTAACCATGCCGCCCTCTGAAATGGCAACTACCAAAGGAGAGGGTGGCTGCCAAACAACTGATTTAATGTGGAGTCGTTTCATCCAGGCAAGGAAAATGGACGCTTTGCAGAACTGGTTTATGACTCAAAATGATTTGGCAAAGTAGTTGGGGACAGGAGTGGTGGCAGCAGTGAGGATCTCAAGTACAATTTCAGATTTATTGTTACAAAAGAGATGTATATTAACAAACTGACAGTGCAAATATAGAAAAAATTAATAAATAATGTGCAAGGTAAGAACAACTTCCTCAGGCATTTGCAGAGGCCCTGACAAATATATACAGAGGTGTGGAAAGGGTGCTTACCGGCTGCATCACCATCTGGTGTGGGGGTACCAATGCCCCTGAGCGGAAAGCCCTGAGAAAGGTTGTGGACACAGCCCAGGACATCACAGGCAAAGTCCCCACCTTCGAGAACATGTACAGGGAACGCTGCCCGTCGGAGAGCAGCAGCGATCAACAAGGACCCTCGCCACCCAGCACATGCCTTATCCTCGCTGCTGCTGTCAGGAAAGAGGTGTCGGGGCCACAAGACTCACACCACCAGGTTCAGGAACAGCTGCTCCCCCTCCACCGTCAGGCTCCTCAACGACAAACTCAATCAGGGACTCATTTTGACTGATTTTTTAAAACTCTGTATTACACAGTCAGTTTGTTTATATGTGTACATTGAGTACAGTTTTTTTTTTGAACTACCAATAAATGGTGATTCTGCCTGGTCCACAGGAAAAAGAATCCCAGGGTTGTATGTGATGTCATGTATGCACTCTGACAATAAATCTGAAAATCTGGATGTGTAGATTGTAGCCACCCCAAAATGCTGGAGGAGCTCAGCACATCGGGCAACGTCCATGAAAGGCAACAGGTAGATCACATTTTGAGCGATAACCCTTCCTCAGGAAGGATTCTCAATCCTTGTTCACCACCTGACAATTTATGATCAATCCACTTTGCCTGCCCCTTTTTGTAGAACTGAACGTAACTAAATCCTGCCTCTTGAAACGTCCAAAAGAAACAACATCCAGCGCAGAAGCGAGGTGTCAACAGGGAAGGAATGTCATCGTCAGTCAGCCTGGAATGTTTACATAACCATTGCACAACAGGCAATTTTGTTTCCCTCAAATACAAACCAACAAATTGGACCTGCAAAATTAAGGAAAGTTGGCCCAACTGGCAGATCCGACAAATGGGAATTAAAAACTTTTCCCTGTAGCGAGTGTTCAAGGGCATCCTACAACCACATCATGTAAACTAGTGATCTCATTCCTGTTAGTAGCACAAAATGCTGGTGAATTCACGAGGGTCTGACAGCATGCATGGAAGGCAGAACCCATCCTCAGGAAGGATTTTCAATCCCTGTTCACTAACTTTGAACGGTTTAATCCCAATCCTTGGGGCACTTATCCCTGTGACTGCAGGAGATGCTCCAATTGCACCCATCCCACCATTTGGGGATCCAAACAGACCTAAGTGAAGCAATGCTTGTGAATCTGAGGGAGTCATCTACTGCATCCAGTGCTCCCGTTGTGGTCTCTTCTACATCGGAGAGACTGGGCGCAGACAGGGAGATCGCTTTATTGAGCACGTCCGCTGCAATAGCGTGGATCTCCCAGTGGCCACCCATTTGAATTCCCAGTCCCATTCCTTGGCTGTCCATGGCCTCATGCACTGCCAGGCTGAGACCATCTATAAATTGGAGGAACAACATCTCATCTTCCATCTAGGAACCCTCCACCTGGATTGTATTTACATCAACTTTTCCGGTTTCCATTCCCCCCCCGGCCCCACCTACCTTCATTCCTCTGACTCCTTTCCTCTCGTTCTGTCACTCACTCTCTCCCCTCCTTTCACAGACCCAAAAATCAATTCTCACCTCATCACATCCCTTTTGCGTTATCAGTCCTGGCTCCTACACTTTGTACACTTCCACCTTTCTCTCCCCAGCCTTTCATTCAGATGCTTTTTGCTCATACCCTGAAGGGCTCAGGCTCGAAACGTGGGTAATCTATCTTTACCTCCTGTGAGACAAGCCAAGTTCCCCCAGCATTTCTGTCTGTTTTTAACTGTAATATAGATTTTTTTTTTTACTGTAGATAAAGATTAGAAAGATCATTAAAAACAACTTTTGTTGAAGTAACTACTTGTCTTGGTGAATATCAGCTGCTCCAGGGTTTTGGGATGATAAAATTTGTAGAATCACAGCATCTGCAGACTTTTGTGTTTCACACAAATTATACTCAATCTACCAGGTCTCTTTCAGATGAAGGACCTGCCAAATAACACTGAATTACTTTTGACCAAATATAAACTTTTTGTTTTTAAAAAAAATGCCAAATGGGGGTGGGGGGGGGGGGGGAGAAGAACATTTAAAAGAGGATGAACCAACTGCTTTAAACAGACACAGTGGCTGAAGTTTCTTTTAAAAAAAAACAAAGCAAAGCAGAGCTGTAACCAAGGTTTGGGGAAATACCTTGAAGGGGCTCAACGTTCAGATTTATTTGCTATATAAGAGTTTCTCCAGCGTTGTGCTTGGACTTAAAACGAAGAAGCCTGCAGATTCTGTCCTTATATAAAAGACAAGGATACATCACCAACGTTTCGGGCATATTTGAAGGGCTCATACCCGAAACGTTGGTGATGTATCTTTATTTTTGCTACATAACATCCACTGTTAAACTGCGATGCATTTATACTTTAATATCGCAGATTCCGGGTGCAATGTCACAAAAGCCTTTATTCCAAAACCTACTGCCTTGAAACAAACACGACATTACTCACCATTAATGATTAGTCAGACCATCTTTTATTCTCGCTTTCAGGCTCTCTCCTTCGTCCAGAGAAAGCACAAGCCGTGGGATGCTTCCGCGTTGAGCCGCCCCGTGGCCTGCCGGGAGTTGAAGTCCTGACCGTGGATCGGCGTCGGCCGCTGAGGCTTGAGAGGGACTACAAGGGGATGCGCAGGCGCACCGACGACCTTTCCCCCCTCTTCCTGGATCGAGTTGTGGGTGCGGTTCATTCCATCAGCGCCTCGGTTGCAATGCACCTCTTGTGCATAGATGGAGCCAATCGGTCTGCATGCAGATTTATATTTGATGTCATGTCCCCTCTCTTTTAAAATGTTTGTGCAGTGTTTTAGCAGAAATGTATTATTTTTTATAAAAATATCCCTGTGTTATATAGAGAATTTAGGTTAAAATGGCTTAAGTTAAAATGTGATGATTAATCATAAAAAGGGAAGCCAGAATGGACAGGGAGCTTACTTGCAGCCAAGGACAAAAGGTTCAGCTGGATATGTTTTTTTAAAAACATATCTTTTCATGGTCATAGTGAGAGACATGCAGGAGACAAAAGATTGATAAGAAGGGTGAGAAACAGAATTTAGTGTATGTAGAGTTCGCAGCGTACGTAACGAACGTGATAATTAAAAATGCAGTTATACTTAGAATGCTTTTGCAATACTAACCAATTAAAACAGTATTAATAAGAAGGGGAAGGGCAAACAATAAGGGTATAAAAATCAATGCACTGTATGTATCGGGGCTTAACTGGTGAGAAGCCAGTTGAGTCCAACTCTGCAGACTTGTAAATAAAGCTTGTCGTGTCATCAGTTTTAAAGAGACTCATGTGTGAGAAGTTTTATTTCTGACAAATGGGGGCTCGTCCGGGATCTACACTCCGGCCGTGAGGGGAGGCGAGAAGAGGGACATCGGAGGCGGTGCACCCCGCTGAGTTCAGCGGCTCCTAGTCCCTTGCTCGTCGCTTCGGGCGGCTTGAGCGAGTGGTATCCGGACAAGGTGACACGACAAGACGGAGAGGAGAAGGGTGACGGTTCAATCCCCGGGAAGACACCGGTAAGTGACGACTTACGATTGTGCTGTGGGGATTGGGTAACAGGTGTAACGGGATACACCTGTTTGGATAAAAAAACCTAACGTAATAGATCAGGTATAGAGCTTTTGTCGTGGCGTGAGGACCCTGTCGTGGGACTCTAGGATAGACCCCAGGGAAACCTCGGCGGTAACCGAAGGAGGGACAACACCTCCGACGAAGTGCCGAGAAGAGAGGGGTCGACCCCAGGGAAACCTCAGCGGTAACCGAAGGAGGGACAGTACCTCCGACGAGGCGTCTGAGAAGAAGGGAGTAGGGTCCAGAACGAGAGGGTCCTCAGCAACGATAAACAGATCTAGGTGGGAAAATGGGAGGATCAAAATCTAAGGGCTCGTCTGAAAATTCAGGACAATTCCTGGGAGTTCCCCTTGACAGCCCTTTGGGGAGAATGTTTGAAAATTGGGATAGTAAAAGATATCGAGACAAAAACAAGAAAAAGATGATCCAATATTGTCTCCTTTGGTCGAAACAATCTATTAAAGGTTCCTCGGTCTGGTGGCCGAAATTTGGATCTGATGAGGATTGGGTTAGACAAGCATTAAACATATATGTAAATTCGAGACCAAAGGTGAATCAAGAAGAGTCAGCATATGCATTTTGTTGGGTTCCCTGGCCAGGATCCTTAACAAAATGTTTTAAATTGAGGGTAGCGGGAGAAAAGAAGTGGGAACCTCTGGACAACCTTCCCCCTCCTTATATTCCCCCGGTGCCTACTGCGCCCGAGGAAAGCTCATTACCGGAGGGGAAAGGTGATGAATCTGATTGCCCCGAAAGGGGCCGGGAAAAAAAGGATGAATTAAGGGAGTCGGACCCTAAACTTCCACCGGTAAACCGACCCTGGACAAGATCCCAGACTGGTCCAGGACCATCAAAGTTTTCAACAAGCCTAAATCCCCTGAGGGAAGTTCCTATGGGAGGACCGGGAGGGGGAACGGGATATGTGAATGTTCCCCTAACTAGTACAGAGGTGTGGGGATTTAAGAAAGAAATGAAAAAGTTATTGGAAGATCCTATAGGACTGGCTGAACAGCTCGACCAATTCCTGGGACCAAACACATATACGTGGGAAGAGATGCAGACAATAATGGGAACATTATTCTCACCCCAGGAGAGGCAGATGATTCGACGGGCTGCCCTCCTCATGTGGGAATATGAACAACCTGGGGACCCCAGACCCCATGAACAAAAATATCCCTTAAAAGAACCCAGGTGGGACAAACGAACACCCGAGGGATTGGAAAGTATGAGACAATATAGAGAGTGGACAATTAAAGGGATACAGGAGGCTGGGCCAAAGGGTCACAATTTTACCAAGGCATTTGGGAACCACCAGGGGAAAGACGAGTCCCCTACTGATTTTTTGGAGAGGGTGAGAAAGAATGTCCAACAGTATGCTGGCGTGGACCCTAGTACACCAATGGGTGAACAGCTTATTCGAATTGAATTTGTTTCCAAATCATGGCAGGACATTAGAAAGAAACTAGAAAAGGAGGAGGACTGGAGCGAAAAACCCTTAAGCGACCTGTTAAAAAAGGCGCAAAAAGTATATGTGCAGAGAGAAGAAGAAGATCAAAAGAGGGCGACAAAGGTTATGGTACAGACTATCCAACAGATGAATGCCGAATCCAGAGGGGAAAGAAAACAAAACCTTCCTCTAAACAATCCAAGATATCCAAGAGAGGGAAGACCCCGGAGGTTCGTTAAGTGCTATTACTACAATGAGGAAGGACACTTTAAGAGGGAATGCCCCCGATACAAGAGGTAATTGCGTGCCCTCGAACTTATGGAAGAAGATTAGGGGGGTCAGGGGTTCCAAATGTTAGGGACCAAGTATAAGAGGGAACCCCTGGTAAAACTAAAAATTGGTCCCAAGGGAGAAGAGGTGGTGTTTATGGTGGACACAGGAGCGGAACAAAGTAGTGTAATAACTGTGCCAATCGGAACTGAGCCTGTAAAAAGTAATTTGACAATTTCTGGGATAGAAGGGGCTCCCAGGATGGTATCAATAATTCCCCAAGTAACAGTGAAACTGGAAGAAAGAGAAGGGGTACAAGACCTCTTGTTGTTACCGTCGGCTGGATTTAACCTCCTAGGAAGGGACTTACAGGCTCTCCTAGGTTTGGGTGCTCTCCCTGTGGACGGAGAAGTGCGAGTCCACCTCTGTGCTTTAAAGGAAGAGGATGAACGGCAGATTGACGAGAGAGTCTGGTATATATAGAGAATTTAGGTTAAAATGGCTTAAGTTAAAATGTGATGATTAATCATAAAAAGGGAAGCCAGAATGGACAGGGAGCTTACTAGCAGCCAAGGACAAAAGGTTCAGCTGGATATGTTTTTTTAAAAACATATCTTTTCATGGTCATAGTGAGAGACATGCAGGAGACAAAAGATTGATAAGAAGGGTGAGAAACAGAATTTAGTGTATGTAGAGTTCGCAGCGTACGTAACGAACGTGATAATTAAAAATGCAGTTATACTAAGAATGCTTTTGCAATACTAACCAATTAAAACAGTATTAATAAGAAGGGGAAGGGCAAACAATAAGGGTATAAAAATCAATGCACTGTATGTATCGGGGCTTAACTGGTGAGAAGCCAGTTGAGTCCAACTCTGCAGACTTGTAAATAAAGCTTGTCATGTCATCAGTTTTAAAGAGACTCATGTGTGAGAAGTTTTATTTCTGACACCTGTAGTTAGTTAGAACAAAACATTTCTCCTAAGGCCAGCTGACATGTATCAATACACCCTCAAGGCTAACACTTTCCACTCATTTACATTTACTTCTAACGTGCTCTGGTCAGAGCCCCCACCCCGGACATACATACTGCGCTCAGTACACTCGGTCCAACATGGTGGGGAGGGGAGGGTAGGGTGACCCCGTGGGCTACCGCCCTGGGTGACACCAATCCTAGTGCTTAGACATACAGCACAGTAACAGGCTGTTAAGTTACTGTCAGGTCACGCGCCTGAGTGCTACCTGTACCATGTATCTTATGTCGGGTGGTCGGTGACTAAACCGGCTCTCCCCCCCCACCCCCCAAAAAACCTGGCCTGCCTGGTGCGAAGGGTGGGCTAGGCACCTTGCAGGGTGGAAAACAAGACCTGCCAAAGGGCAGACGAACCCTCCCGTGGGGGTCAACGGCCATCGAGCAAAAACGTGCCGCGAAGCACGGAAAGGGCATCCAAGCTTGGTCTGGCCATTCGCCACTGCAGAACTCTCACCCCCCCACCCCACCCCAGCCGTCTTGGGCCTCCCCAGGCTGCTGGATCCAGGAGGGGGAGTCGAGACGGCAGGTCTGGACCTTTGCAACCTAAATCCATTCCCACACACGCTGCTCCTTTCTGTGGAGTGGGGTCTCCTCGTATCAAACCCCACAAACTGACTGAAAGGAACCACCATCATCCTCTGTGATGAAGAGGCAGAAGAAGAAGAAGACGGTAGCAGGCCCTTTCGGGCCCCGAGCCCGTGCTGCCCAATTACACCCAATTGACCTACAACCCCAGTATGTTTTGAAGGGTGGTAGGAAACCGGAGGGCCCCCCCCCCCCCCGGAGGAATCACTCACAGACACGGGAAGAACATACAGACAACGCCAGATTCGATCCCCGGTCTCTGGCGATGTACAGCATTGCACTAACAACAGCTTCACTAATGTGTCACCTGACTTTCTAGATTCAGACAAAGGACTAGCCTAAATTGAATTACTTTTCACCAAATATTAACCTATTTTTTTTTAATGTACCAGTTTGGGGGGGAAAACATTTAAACCATTTGAATGTAGACCTAGAACTTCCAGGTGAGCGGTGGAAAGTGTGCTGACCGGCTGCATCATGTCTTGGTATGGGGGGACCAATACCCCTGAGCATAAAACCTCACAAAAGGTAGTGGACACAACCCAGGACATTACAGGCAAAACCTTTCCCACCCCTCCATCGAGAATATCTACCGGGAACGCTGCCATTGGAGAGCAGCAGCAATCATCAAGGATCCACACCACCCAGCTCTTCTCGCTGCAGCCATCAGGAAAGAGGTATCGGGGCCACAAGACTCGCACCCACCAGGTTCAGGAACAGCTGCTATCCCTCCACCAGCAGACTCCTCAACGACTGACTCAATCGGAGACCCATTTAAGGACTCTGACTTTGTAATGACTTCCAGTCTGATGCTTTCCAGCTACCATCCCTCAGTCGCCTTGCCACCTCTTCAGCATCCTGAGGAAGTGTAGGCGCTGCTGCACCTTCCTGACTAATGAGGAGGTGTTATGGGTCCAGGATAGAGCATCCGTTATATGCACGGCAAGGAACTTTGTGCTCTCTCCTCCCTCCACGTCAGAAAAATTGATGTGAAATGGAGAGTGGTCGACCTTCATCTTCCACAGTTGTTCCCCCTTGACTTGACCCCAGCACCTTTACCAGCCTGAAGGACAAGAAGCATCAGGACATCACAACCAAGACGATGCCCTCCAAGTTGCGCTCGATCCTGACTTTGAAATGTATCCCTTTCGTTAACCATCACTGGGCTGTGTACCTGGAACTCCCTTCCCAACAGCGTGGTGGGTTACCCTGCCAACCCTCAAGGGCTGCCACGGAAGTGGGGGGAATGTTGGTTGAGAGGGAGAGGGGGTTTGGGCGGGCACATGGCAGCCCTAGAGTTGGGCAGGGAGGCCTTTGGCGAGTCCAGAAGCAGGAGAGGGCCAGGCAATCCTATCCGTCTCTGCCAGTCGCCGAATTCCGCAGGATATTCCGTACTGCGTTTTGCATAGGAATTTGTGCCACACACAAACGCCTGGAGAAACTCAGCAGGTCACGCTGCATCGTAGGAAGTAAATGGTAACAAAGGTTTCGGGCCTGAGCCCTCCATCAGCCCCTAAACTTGGTCACCCTTTATTTCCTCTTCCGCGTGACCTGACGAGTTTCTCCAGCACGTTTGTGTGTTGCACTCAACCCCAGCATTTCCTCTATAACTTCTGTAGGATTTTATTTTCTTTGGTGGGGTACTGGGACAGTACAACATTTAGATCCTAGGACAGTACAACCAAGAGCAGGCCCTTCGGCCCACAATATTGTGTTAGCCCAGCTCTAACGTCCCCTCTGGAGGCCAAGCACATTTTTTTTAAAATTTTTTATTTTTCACACCATAAACAACATTAACCATGATACATACTTTTTCCTTTTCAAATATATACAGTGCCATTTTCTCCCCCCCCTCCCTCCTCCCATCCCATCCTCCCTACCTCCCCCCCACCGTCCATTTAAAGTACAAACTCAAGGATACATTAAACCAGTCAAACAATGTTGTCATTCAATAAAAATAAACAAGAAATTCCACTGAGTCAATTCTTTTCATTTCCTTCTCCTTTCGTTAATTTAGGTAGTGAATGTCCCCAGTAGGTTTTCTCTATTGTGTTTCATGTAAGGCTCCCATATTTGTTCAAATATTTCAATATTATTTCTTAAACTATATGTTATTTTTTCTAATGGAATACATTTATTCATTTCTATATACCATTGTTGTATTTTCAAATTATCTTCCAATTTCCAGGTTGACATAATACATTTTTTGCTACGGCTAGAGCTATCTTAACAAATCTTTTTTGTGCACCATCCAAATCAATTCCAAATTCTTTGTTTTTTATGTTACTTAGGAGGAAGATCTCTGGATTCTTTGGTATATTGTTTTCTGTCATTTTATTTAATATTTGGTTTACATCATCCCAAAATTTTTCTACTTTCTCACATGTCCAGATTGCATGAATTGTTGTTCCCATTTCTTTTTTACATCGAAAACATCTATCAGATACTGTTGGGTCCCATTTATTTAACTTTTGAGGTGTAATGTATAGCCTGTGTATCCAGTTATATTGTATCATACGTAACCTCGTATTTATTGTATTTCTCATCGTTCCAGAGCATAACTTCTCCCATGTTTCCTTTTTTATCTTTATATTTAAATCTTGTTCCCATTTTTGTTTAGTTTTACCATTTGTTTCCTCATTCTCCTTTTCTTGCAATTTAATATACATATTTGTTATAAATCTTTTGATTATCATTGTATCTGTAACCACATATTCAAAGTTACTTCCCTCTGGTAAACTCAGACTGCTTCCTAATTTGTCCTTCAAGTAGGATCTCAATTGGTAATATACCAGCACTGTATCTTGAGTTACATTGTATTTATCTTTCATTTGTTCAAAGGATAATAATCTATTTCCTGAAAAGCAATTTTCTATTCTTTTGATCCCTTTTTTCTCCCATTCTCTAAAGGAAAGGTTATCTATTGTAAAAGGGAGTAACTTATTTTGCGTCAATATTAGTTTTGGTAATTGATAATTTGCTTTATTTCTTTCTACATGAATCTTCTTCCAAATATTGACTAGATGATGTAATACTGGAGAACTTCTATGTTGTACCAATTTTTCATCCCATTTATATAATATGTGTTTAGGTATCTTTTCCCCTATTTTATCTAATTCTAATCAAGTGCAATCTGGCTTTTCCCTTGTTTGATAAAAATCTGATAGGTATCTTAATTGTGCGGCTCTATAATAATTTTTAAAGTTTGGCAGTTGTAAGCCTCCTTGTTTATACCATTCTGTTAATTTATCTAGTGCTATCCTCGGTTTCCCCCCTTTCCATAAAAATTTCCTTATTATTTTTTTTAACTCTGAAGAATTTCTCTGTCAAGTGTATTGGCAATGCCTGAAATAGGTATAATATCCTTGGAAAAATGTTCATTTTAATACAGTTTATCCTTCATATTAGTGTTAGTGGTAAATCTTTCCAGTGCTCTAAATCATCCTGTAATTTTTTCATTAGTGGATAATAATTGAGTTTATATAGTTGGCCGAGATTTTTATTTATTTGTATACCTAGGTATCTTATTGCTTGCATTTGCCATCTGAATGGTGATTCCTTCTTAAATTTTGAGAAATCCACATTATTCATAGGCATTGCTTCACTTTTATTTACGTTAATCTTGTAACCCGACACTTCTCCATATTCCTTCAATTTCTTATATAATTCTTTTATTGATAGTTCTGTATCTGTTAAAGTATACTATAACATCATCCGCAAATAAACTGATTTTATATTCCTTGTCTTTTATTTTTATTCCTTTTATATTATTTTCTGTTCTTATCAATTCTGCTAGTGGTTCTATAGCTAACGCGAACAATAAGGGTGATAGTGGGCATCCCTGCCGTGTTGACCTGCTTAAGTTAAATTGCTTTGATATATATCCATTTACTGTCACTTTCGCCAATGGTCCCTTATATAATGCTTTAATCCAATTAATATACTTCTCTGGTAAACTGAATTTTTGCAATACTTTGAATAAATAATTCCATTCTACTCTGTCAAAGGCCTTCTCTGCGTCTAAAGCAAATGCTACTGTTGGCGCTTTACTCCTTTCTACTGCATGAATTAAGTTAATAAATTTACAAATATTGTCTGTTGTGCGTCTTTTTTTAATAAATCCAGTTTGGTCTAGATTTATTATTTTCGGTACATACTCTGCTAATCTGTTTGCTAATAGTTTAGCTATTATTTTATAATCTGTGTTAAGTAATGATATTGGTCTATATGATGCTGGTGCGAGTGGATCTTTCCCTTGCTTCAGTATTACTGTAATTATTGCTGTTTTACATGAATCTGGTAAGCTTTGTGTTTTATCAATCTGGTTGATTACTTCCAGGAGAGGAGGAATTAATAAATCTTTAAATGTTTTATAGAATTCTATTGGGAATCCATCCTCTCCTGGTGTTTTATTATTTGGTAATTTTTTTTATTATCTCTTGTATTTCTACTATTTCAAATGGTTCTGTTAATTTATTTTGTTCCTCTATTTGTAGTTTTGGTAGTTCAATTTTAGTTAGAAATTCATCTATTTTCCCTTCTTTCCCTTCATTTTCAGTTTGGTATAATTGTTCATAGAATGCTCTAAAGTTTTCCTTGATCTCCTTTGGATTATATGTGATTTGTTTGTCTTTTTTCCTTGATGCCAATACCATTTTCTTAGCTTGTTCTGTCTTAAGCTGCCATGCTAGAATTTTGTGCGTTTTTTCCCCTAGTTCATAATATTTCTGTTTGTTCTTCATTATATTCTTCTCCACCTTATATGTTTGTAGTGTTTCATATTTTACTTTTTTATCTGCCAATTCTCTTCTTTTAGTTGTATCTTCCTTCATTGCTAATTCTTTTTCTATATTTACTATTTCCCTTTCCAACTGCTCTGTTTCCTGATTATAGTCCTTCTTCATCTTGGTTACATAACTTATTATTTGCCCTCTAATGAACGCTTTCATTGCATCCCATAGTATAAACTTATCTTTCACTGATTCCGTATTTATTTCAAAATACATTTTAATTTGTCTTTCAATGAATTCTCTGAAATCCTGCCTTTTGAGTAACATGGAGTTTAATCTCCATCTATACATTCTTGGAGGGATGTCCTCTAACTTTATTGTCAATATTAAGGGTGAATGGTCCGATAATATTCTAGCTTTATTATTCTGTTTTTCTTACTCTATCTTGCATACGAGCTGATAACAAAAATAGGTCTATTCTTGAGTATGTTTTATGTCTAGCCGAGTAATATGAATATTCCTTTTCATTTGGGTGTTGTTTCCTCCATATATCCAAAAGTTGCATTTCTTCCATCGATTTAATTATAAATTTGGTTACTTTGTTCTTTCTGTTAATTTTTTTCCCAGTTTTGTCCATATTTGAATCCAAATTCAGGTTGAAATCCCCTCCTATTAATATGTTCCCTTGCGTATCTGCTATCTTCAAAAAAATATCTTGCATAAACTTTTGATCTTCTTCATTAGGTGAATATACATTGAGTAGATTCCAAAACTCCGAATATATCTGACATTTTATCATTACATATCTCCTTGCTGGATCTATTATTTCCTCTTCTATTTTAATTGGTACATTTTTACTGATTAATATAGCTACTCCTCTAGCTTTTGAATTATATACATGTCCTACCCAACTCTCTTTAATTTCTTGTGCTCCAATTCAGTTAAATGTGTTTCTTGCACAAATGCTATATCAATTTTTTATTTTTTCAGTAAATTTAGCAGTTTCTTCCTTTTAATATGGTTATGTATTCCGTTAATATATAAAGTCATATAGTTCAGCGTAGCCATTTTATACTTTGTTTATCTTCCCTTTCCGTTTCTCCATCATAACCTTTCCTTCTTATCCATTTCTGCTTTCTTGTTTTGAACACTTTATAAGACAAGATTTCTAAAACATCAAACATTTTCCTTATTCTCCTATTTAAAACTTCTTTAACCCCATTCTCTCCTTCCCCTCCTGAATTGTCCTTTATCCCTTGTCGGACAACCACATCTCCCCTCTCCATTTGGATTTGCGAATTCACTAGCAAGCGTCAGCTGACTTTGCAGTGACCGTAACTCCCCCCACCCAGCCCCCCCCCAGAAAAGATTTCACTTTTCATATGTAACAAAGGTCACTCTTTTAATTCCTTCCTTATTCCCTCTATTCCATTTCCCTCCCTTATTAATTCTTGTCTATACTCTATATATTTTCCTCTAAATACAGATACATTCATGTATGCACACTATATATATACACACATATACCCCTTTACACACATACATATAGATCGTGGTCATTTTTACTCTTATTACATGTCTTCATCTCTCTGCTTGTTTTGTAGTTGTTCTGCAAATTTCCTTGCTTCCTCTGGATCCGAGAATAGTCTGTTTTGTTGCCCTGGAATAATTATTTTAAGTACCGCTGGGTACCTTAACATAAACTTATATCCTTTTTTCCATAAGATCGTTTTCGCTGTATTGAACTCCTTCCTCTTCTTCAGGAGTTCAAATATGTCTGGATAGAAAAAATTTTTTTGACCTTTATATTCCAGTGGCTTTTTGTCCTCTCTTACTTTCTTCATTGCTTTCTCCAATATATTTTCTCTTGTTGTATATCTTAAGAATTTTACTAAAATGGATCTTGGTTTTTGCTGCGGTTGTGGTTTCTGGGCTAAAGTTCTATGTGCCCTCTCTATTTCCATATCTTCCTGTAATTCTGGTCTTCCCAGGACCCTGGGGATCCAATCTTTTATAAATTCTCTCATATTCTTGCCTTCTTCATCTTCCTTAAGGCCCACTATCTTTATATTATTTCTTCTATTATAGTTTTCTATTATATCTATCTTCTGAGCTAACAGCTCCTGTGCCTCTTTATCTTTTTTATTAGATTCTTCTAATTTCTCTTTTAAGTCTTCTACTTCCATATCTACAAATGTTTCTCGTTTTTCCATATTTTCCACTCTTTTTGCCAATTCTGATATGGCCACTTCCATTTTATTCATTTTTTCTTCTGCATTCTTAATTCTTCTTTTTATCTCATCAAATTCTTGTAATTGCCATTCTTTCACTGATTCCATATATTCTTTAAAAAAAGATACATCCATTGTCTTGCTTTTCTCTTCTTCTTCCACTTTTTTCTGTTCTTCTTCTTCTTCTTCTTCTTCTTCCTCTGGGTTGACCATCTGTTGTTTCCTTGTTTTCTTTTTACCCTCTTCTTTCTTGTTGTCGTTATTGTCTGTGTTCTGCATCTGCTGCTGTGCTGCAGTTGTCTCTCTCAGCTGTGGAGATCGACTCCGCAGCTGTTCCCCTCTCCCGTCAGTGTGTTTTTTTTCATGCGCGGTTGCGCACTTTTACTCGGCTCTGCGAGCCATTTTTGTAGTCCCGAGCCCGGGACTTCCACTGACCTGTGGGAGCGGGCCTCTCTCTCCACGGCGGGCCTCTTTGGACAGGTAAGGCCTTCTTCTTCCGACGTCTTTCCTTCTTCTTTTCTTCCCGTTGTTTTTGGTTTTTCTTTCTTCGCTGCCATTTTCTTCACACTTTTACTTTCACTTTGTTTTGGTTTTTAAGTTTGTGCCTTTGCTTTTTCTCTATCTTTTTTTAACTTTTCTGGAGTGGGCTGGAGTTCCCCGACCGGCCACTACTCCATCACGTGACTCCTCCCAGGCCAAGCACATTTAAGTAAAAGCCTAATTTTATTTTCACCACACCTAACTAATATATTGTATGTTTTTCATGCAGTCGGTAGGAGGGACGTACAAAAGAAACTAACTAAACTTGACTGCTTCACAGGAAACTTCAGAATCAGAATTTATTGTCATGAACAAGTCCCAAAATTCGGTGTATTGTGGCAGCATAATGCTAGCGTTCCTATAAACCCCCTTACAATAATAACTTTTTTAAATAGTGCACGAAAAGTAAGGCAGTGTCTTTGGTCCATTGATCATCAGGAATCTTATGGCAGAGGGGAAGAAGCTGTCCTTGAGCCGCTGAGTGCTTGTCTTCTGGACCTTTTCCCCGCTGGTAGCAGAGTGAAGAGGGCCTGGCCTGTTGGTGGGGGGTCTTTGAGGATAGAGGCTGTTTTTTTAAGACACCGCCTCATGTCGATGTCCTCGATGGAGTGGAGTCTGGTGCCCATGATGTCACAGGCCGAGTTAATAACCCTCTGGAGTTTTTTCTTGTCCTGAGGGTTGGCGCCTCCGTACCAGGCATTTATGCAACCAGCCAGAACACTCTCCACGGTCCACCTGTGGAGGTTTTTGAGAGCTCAGTTTTGACATTTAAGATAAAACCAGGTATGATCTGGATGCAGTTCATTGCAACGAGGGAAATAATAGTTCAGCACAAACTAGATGGGGTGAAGGGCCTGTTTCTGTACTGCGGTGTTCTATGGTTCTGTAGTCCATCCTGGTAAATCTCCTCTACACCTTCTCCAATGTTGTAATCTGTAACACAGTTATTCTTCAATAAGTGGTGCTGTTACATTAATCAAATCCTGATCCTCGTGCAAGGATTTCTCAGAACAGACCATCCAACAAGAACTGAGTCGAAAAGTGTTATATGAAAAAATTGATCTGCTCCCTTGGGGTCCAGCTAATGGGTGTGTATTTGCCAATCAACCCATTGGGGACATTCAGAAGACACTCAGAAAGGCACATAGAACACGGAGTTAAACACAGAAATCTGCAGACCCTGCGATTATGATAAAAAGGTGGTCTCTATGTCGGAGAGAATAGGCGCAGACTGGGAGATCACCTCGCTGACCACCTCGGCTCTATCTGCCGCCATAGTATGAATCTCCCAGTACAATTTCCCGCCACATTCCCTCAATGACATGTCTGTCTCATGCGCTGCCAGACTGAGACCACCCATAAATTGGAGGAACAAAGGTTCATCTTCTGTCTGGGCCCCCTCCAACTGGAGGGCATTGACAGCGATTAATCTGATTTCTGTTAAACAGTCCCTCCCCCGTCTTCACTGCCCTGCCTATTTTTCTCTAGTTTCTCTCTCTCTCTCTCCCATTCTTCCTTTTCCCTTTCTGCTTTCACAGAAGCCAAAATCAATTCCCACATTTCCTCATCATACCCAATTAACACCCTTTGTCGGCCTGCACTCCCTCCCCCTCCCATTCTTCAACCTTTATTCTGATACATTCCTGTTCTTTCCTTACACTTAGAAGAATGACTCAGGCCAGAAATGTCAGTAATAGATCTTTACTGCCAGTCTGGCTGAGTTCCTATATTGTGTTTTGGCCCAACACAGGCCCTTCAGCTCACAATATTATAAACCGATTATAAAACTATTCCACAATCTAAACGTTCCCTACCCCTTACAATTAATGTTAGATGCCAAATGGTACGATTCAATCTTTTACATCAATTATCTTATACTCCATATAGATCACATAGAATCAATTCAAATTGTTCTGATCAATGTTTTAGAAGTAATGAAGAAGTTGGAACTTTTCTCCATGTAGCTTGGCAATATGAAAAAGTTGGAAAATTTGGGGAAGATGTGAGTATTTCATTCAGACGAGTTAAGAAGGGGCAAGTTTTGAAAGATCCCAAAATAGTTTTATTAGGAGATATTTTTCATTTGAAGTTAGATAACTTCTCAGAAGAAGTTTCTAAGTGTAGTGATGTCAAAGAAATGGATAGCCGTAAGGTGGAAATTAGACAATAATGTTGGGGGAGGGGGAAATAAATGGCAAACGGAATTACAAAATTGTACACCGTTAGAGAAAACACAGTGTGTAACTTACAGAAAAATTTGATAAGATTTGGAAAATGTGTATGGATTTTGTTGCTATGACTGTAGTGCACGTCGAAAGAACCAAAGACTTGTTGATCCAAACCAAGGCTTTTATTACCTAAAAGACTGGAGCATATCACAACGAGGTCAACCAGTCCAGAATGACCTGGTCTGGCTAGGAGCAACCCTTTAAGACCTGCCAGTAGGTGTGGCTACGCTCTCAGCCAATCACAGTCATCCTATACTACCATCTGTACATATACACATTGGTGATAGAATCTGAACTATCACATTCACCCCTTCTTTGAGAACTGACCCCAGGGTGGATGGAAGTTAGGGGCTGTACCGGTCAGGGGGCCTGATCATCCAGCGTGACCGCCGTGGTGCCAGGATTGGGGTCGCTGGAGTCATGTGGCTGGCAGGCCCGTAGGGTGCGGCCACTGCTTCGCTCAATTCCCCAACGGCGTTGTCGACAGTCTGGCCTGAGCTGGTGGGGTGGTGCTGGTCCCTCTGTTCGAGCACATGACCTGGGGAGAAGGAATAGGGGGAGGTTGGGTTAAAGGCACTGCTGCGCCTGATCCGGCTTGGGCTAGGTCCCTTACCGAGACAGTGTCCTCCCGTCCGTCCGGGTACTCAACGTAAGCATAATGTGGGTTTGCATGGAGCAGAGACACTCGGTCAACCAAGGGGTCGTTCTTAGAATACCGGATGTGGCATCGTAAAAGGACTGGACTGGGAACCATGAGCCACGCCGGTATGGTCGTACCCGACTTGGATTTCCTCGGGAAAGAGAACATCCTTTCATGGGGGGGTGGCATTGGTCGCGGTGAAAAGGAGGGAGCGGATGGAGTGTAGCACATCATGCCAGCGAGAGGTGGGGAGACCTTTGGACCGGAGGGCAAGCGTAACCGCTTTCCAGACAGTGGCATTCTCTCTTTCGACTTGCTCATTACCACGTGGGTTATAGCTGGTGATCCTGCTTGAAGCAATACCACACTCCAGAAGGTACTGCCACAGCTCTGCACTCATAAACGAGGACCCCCTGTCACTGTGGATATAACTGGGGTACCCGAAGATGGCGAAGATGCTGTGCAGGGCCTCTATAACTGAGGAGGCAGTCATGTCCGAGCAGGGCACAGCGAACGGGAAGTGGGAGTACTCATCGATGGCCATAAGGATGTAGGTATTACGGTTGGTCGACGTTAGGGGCCCCTTGAAGTCTACGCTGAGACGCTCAAAGGGGCGGGTGGCTTTGATGATGTGGGGGTTCTCCGGATGGAAGAAGTGGGGCTTGCACTCACCGCACACTGGGCAGGCTCGGGTCATGGAGCGAATCTCCTCGACCGTGTAGGGCAGGTTGCGAGTTTTGACAAAGCGCGTGAACCTAGTGACCCCTGGATGACAGAGGTCCTCGTGGAGTGTCTGCAGCCTGTCCAGTTGTATGTTGGCACAAGTCCCCCTGGAGAGCGCATCTGGCGGGTTGTTGAGTTTACCTGGCCAATACAGTATGTCATAATTAAAGGTGGAGAGCTCGATTCTCCACCTGGCGATTTTGTCATTCTTAATTTTACCTCGTTGGGTATTGCTAAACATGAAGGAGACCGCGGTTTGGTCATTCAGCAGCGTAAAGCGCCTGCCAGTGAGGTAGTGTCTGCAATGACATACTGCTTCAACTATGGCCTGGGCCTCCTTCTCGACAGAGGAGTGTTGGCTCTCAGGGCCCTGGAGGGTTCTGAAGAAGAAGGCTACCGGCCGGCCGGCCTGGTTCAAAGTGGCTGCCAGTGCAAAGTCGGTCGCATCGCTCTCGACTTGGAACGGGATGGACTCATCGATGTCGTGCAGTGTTGCAGCAGCAATGTCCGATTTGATGCGGTCGAAGGCTGCTCTGGCTTCAGTTGACAGGGGGAAGGAAGTGGTCTTGATGAGTAGCCATGCCTTGTTTGCATAGTGTGGAACCCATTGGGCATAGTAAGATAAAAAACAGGCAGCGTCTGAGTGTCTTCTGGGTGTTGGGGGGGGGGGGACAAGTCCACGAAGGGACGCATGCGGTCAGGGTACGGCATGACCGTCCCGTTCTCCACCACACAACCCAGAATTGCGAGCCGAGTGGTCCGGAAGACACACTTGTTGAAATTGTAGGTCAAGTTCAGCCGAAACGCAGTCTGAAAAAATTTCTCAAGGTTGACATCATGATCCTCCGTGTCATGGCGGCAGATGGTGACATTGTCCAGATACAGGAAAGTAGCAGTCAGCCCATTCTGGTCCACCATCTGGTCCATTTCCCGCTGTAAGACCGCGACGCCATTTGTGACCCCAAAGGGTACCCTGAGGAATTGATACAGCTGCCCATTTGCTTCGAAGGCTGTGAAAGGTCGGTCTTCTTGGCGGATTGGGAGCTGATGATAGGCCGAACGTAAGTCAATGGTGGAAAATACACAGTATTGGGCGATCTGATTCACCACATCCGTGATCCGTGAAAGGGGCTACGCATCCAGAAGCGTGAAGTGGTTGATTGTCTGGCTGTAGTCAACCACCATCCGCGGCTTCTCCTCGTTTTTAACAACCACTACCTGGGCCCTCCATGGACTCGAGCTAGGTTCGATAATGCCCTCATCCAGCAGTCTGCGCACCTCGCTCATGATAAATTTCCTGTGTTCATAACTATATTGCCGGCTTTTGGTGGCCACAGGCTTCCAGCCGGGGTGAGATTTGCGAAAAGTGCTGCCGGAGCAACTCAGAGGGTGGAGATACTACAGGTGAGGCCCCGGGGCACGGGGACGGGTGGCTCGGGCTGCTGCTGGCAGGAAGTTCCCGGGGTGGAGTGGTTACAACAGAGAGCAGAGCGTGAGGCCCCCCAAAGTGCAGGGAAATGGTTTGAAACTGGCACTGAAAATCCAGTCCCAGCAGAGGAGGGGCGCACAATTGGGGAAGGACTAATAGTTTGAAGTCTGTGAACGTGATGCCCTGGACTTTCAGGGTTGCCACGCAGGACCCCTTTACCTCAGTCGAGAGCAATCTGGTCGCCAATGAAATTCTCTGTGCAGTGGGGAGAATAGCCAGTCCACAACGGTGGGCCAGGTCTGGGCGGATAAAACTGTCAGTTGACCCCGAGTCAAATAAGCAATTGGTATAATGTCCATGCACTTTAATCACTTCCATTGCTTTTGTGAGGGGTTGGGGGAAGTCCTGGTCGAGGGTTATTGATGCAGAGACTTGTAATGTAGACAGTGGAGTCCTGAGTGATGACGTCACGCAAAACGTTGGGCCTGAAAAAACAGTGTCGGGGAGTTGGTGTTGCTGCCTGCAGCCAAAGGTAAGTGTTGGGGGTCACTGCTTGCCGTCGGCGGTGGGGCGGACAGCGGTGGGGTGGTCAGCGGTGGCGGGTCCTCGGTCGGCGGCAGTGGCGGGTCCCCAGTTGGCGGCGGCGGCGGCAACCCCCAACACTTACCTTATACTTAAGACCACAGCCTCCATCGTCTCTGCGATCCAGATCAAGTCCTCTAGGTTTTCTCCCCGTGCTCTAGCAGGCGCTGCCTCACATCATTCGATCAAACCTCGGCCACATAGGCATCCCAAATGAGATCGTCTGCGGTCTCCGCAGCAGTTCTGTCTGTGCAGGCACAGTCCATGCCCATTGCCCTTAGTGCCTGAATATAAGCTTTACAGGACTCACCAGTGTTGCCTCCTTGTAACAAGTTTGTTACCAAGCAGAGACCCTCTTCACTAGTCGCTCGTAGAACCCTTTCAGCACCTTCATGGCTGCAGCGTAAGTGGTCGCATCCTGGACACTCTGGTTGACTCTTGGGGACATCATAGTCATCAATATTAGTAGTCGATGGTTGTCCTCTATCACGGCAGAATCAGAGCTGTAAGTATATTTCGAAGCATCTCACCCAGTGCTTAAAGTCATTCGAGGCTGTAGCTGACTGTGGGTCAATGTTGAGGCATTCCAGCCGTAGCATAAGCTCTATCCCTTCAAAATTTTTTAGTTAACTTTTATTAACTAAAAGACTGGAGCATATCACAAGTAGGTCGACCAGTCCAGAATGACCTAGTCTGGCTAGGAGCAACCCTTTAAGACCTGCCAATAGGTGTGGCTACGCTCTCAGCCAATCACAGTCATCCTACACGACCATCTGTACATAGATATATTGGTGATAGAATCTGTACTATCACAATGACTTCATCTACAGCGTCCCCCACTCCCGCTCCAACTCACCTGAGTTAATTCAAAGTTCAAGATCATTATGTACATTTGAAATGTAATGAATTAACGATGGATATATGATGATCAGGCAGACTTTCTTTTCTTCTTCCTACTTTTTTTCGGTTTTTATTATTTTGTATGTTGTTGTTGGTCCTTTGTAGTTGAAGATGAATATGGCTTCAAAGTCAAATGGGAGATTGGTGGCTGTGGGTCCGGAGGTGACTGGTAAGGCCAATCCGGGACCTGAAGGCTCACCCACATGTGAGACACAAGTAAGTGGGTGCTGTCCTGGCAGTGGATGCTGCTTGAGCCTTGCGCACTGCACGCTTTCGTTGTGCCTGACTTCAACTGCACGGGCTCCTGTGGTGATCTTGCTGCGCCAAGCTGGACGGTCGAGGGCAAGCATCTCCCACGTGTTGATGTCGATACCCAGGCCTTTGAAGGACACTTTAAGGCTGTCTTTATCATGTTCCTTCTGCCCACCACCCCCCCCACCCCCCCAACTGAGCGCTTGCCTTGACACGGTTCTCCATAAAGCAGCTGCTTAGGCAATCGGCTGTCTGGCGTTCTGACCACATGTCCAGAGTGTAGATGCTGCAGAGCCCAGCTGGTTCCAGGATTTCGTGTCGGGCCTTTGACCTGCCACCTGATGTGGAGGAGTCTGTGGAAACAGCTCAGGTGAAACGAGTTGAGCTGTTTGGCACATCTGCTATAGATAGTCCAAGTCTCGCTGGCGTAAAGGAGGGTGGTATGGACCACTGCACAGTAGACCTTCAGCTTGGTAGTAAGGCTGAGTCCTCTCCGCCCCCAGACGTTCTCACGGAATCTCCCAAAGGCTGCTCTGGCTTTGCCAATCCTGTTGTTGACCTCAGCATCTATGTTCACTGTGCGAGAGAGTATGCTGCCCAAGTAAGTGAAGTTGTCAACTGCTTGGAGGTTCTGGCCCTTCGCCGTGATAAATACTGTACTTGTATTGATGCAAACGGAAAATAAAAAAAAAAAACCTTCCCCACCTCACACCCAGAACCCTCTGTTTTTAATGCATCCATGTGCCTGTCTAAGAGTCTATTAAATGTCCCTATTGAACCAACCTCCACCATTCCAGGCACCCACAAGGCAATGCATTCCAGGCACCCACGTCTCTCTGTGTAAAACAAAACTTATGCCTGATGTCTCCCCTAAACTTTCCTCCCCCTCACCTTATATAGATGTCCTCTGTTATTTGCAACTGTCGCCCACCCCTAGGTCCCTCTGTTCCTCCACACTGTTAAGAATCCTGTCATTAACCATGTTCTCCACCTTCAATTTCGACCTTCCAAAATGCATCACCTCACCCTTATCTGGATTGAACTCTTTCTGCCACTTTTCTGCCCAACTCTGTGTCCTGTCTATATCCTGTGGTAACCCTTAACAACCTTGTATTCTATCCACAACATCTCTAACCTTCGTGTGATCTGCAAACTTACTGTCCTATTCCTTTCGGTCATTTATGAAAATCACAAAGAGCAGAGGGTCCCAGACCAGATCCCTGTGGAATTCCACTAGTCACTGACCTCCAGGCAGAATGCATTCCTTCTACTACAATTCTCTGCTTTCTGTAGGCACAACTCTGAATCCACACAGCCAAGGTTCCATGGATCCTGTGCCTCAAGATTTTCCTGAATGAGTCTCTCATGGGGGACCTTTTCAAACCATATAACCATATAACTATTACAGTATGGAAACAGGCCATCTCGGCCCCTCTAGTCCGATCTAAGTGATCTCCTCTAGTCTCACCTACCTGCACTTTGCCCATAACCCTCCAATCCATATACCTATCCAACCTTTCCTTAAATGACAAAATTGACTTTACTGTGACCATCTCTTCCAGAAGGTCATTCCACTCAGCCACCACTCTCTGAGTGAAGAAGTTCCCTCTCATGTTACTTCTAAACTTTTTCCCCCTAACTCGTGACCTCTTGTTTGAATCTCCCCTACCCTTAAGGGGAAGAGCCTATTCACATCTACTCTGTTTATCCCCCTCATAATTTTAAATAGCTCTATCAAATCCCCCCCTCAACCTTCTGCACTCCAATGAATAAAGACCCAGTCTGCACAATCTTTCTTTATATTCTAGATACTGCAGTCCAGACAACATTTTAGTAAATCTTCTCTGCACCCTCTCTACCATCCTATAATTTGGGACCAGAACTGCACACAGTATTCCAAATTTGGCTTCACCAATGCCTTGAATAGTCTCAATATCATTTCCCAATGCCTTACAAAAATCCATATACAGTACTGCCCGACCTTCATCAATTTCTTTTGTTACCTCCTCAAAAAACTCAGTTAGGCCATGAGTCACAACTTTCCCCCAAATGGAGGGTACATCAACGTCCAGATCGAAGTGGCACTGGACAGAGGGCAGCCAGACTGTCCGGCCTAAAACCGGACGTCTGGTCGCCCTAATTGTTTTGATGGTGGCGTCAGATTCATATTGCATCTTTGTATGCCTTTACAGGGCCAAGGAAGGAAAGATTTTTGAGTATTCTGTGGACGTAACAATAAATCGAGCCTTGAATCTTGAACAGTAAGACATGCAAGTCTGTAAACACCGTGATTGAACCAAACTCCCAAGGCTGGAGAAACTCTGCAAGTCAAACACTTGCAGATAAAGATACAGAACCAACATTTTGGGCTTGAGCCCTTCATTGAGGTACGGACAAAAGGTAGGCAGGCACCGAACAAAATGGTGGGGTTGGCGGGGGAAGAGGGGCACGGGCCCACAGGCAGGAGGTAATAGGTGGATCATGGAGGGAGGGCCCACCAGCAAACGGGGAGGGGGGAATGGCTTTGTGAATGGAGAGGGAAGGAGGTGGAGAGCTGAAGACAGAGGGCTGGAAGTCATCTGCATCCGGTTCTCCCGATGTGGCCTTCCCTACGTCAGAGAGACTGGGTGCAGACCTGGGAGAGCACCTTTGCTCCGTCTGCATCAGCGACAGGAACCTCCCAGTGGCCGACCTCTTCAAATCTGCGCCCCACTCCCACGCTGACATGTGGCCACAGGCACAACTGAACCAAGACCACCCAAAAACCTAATATTCCGTCCGGGGACTCTTCAACAGGACTGCATTAACGTCGACATCACCAGTTTCTGCTGGACCTCTCCCTCTCTTCCCCGTCCCCCTCTCTCCTTTTCTTCAGCTCTCGACCCCCTTCCCTCTCCATTCATAGACCCATCCCCCCCCTTTCCACCCCCTCCCCCTTGTTGGGGAGCCTACCTACATTTTTCTCATACCTTGACGAAGGGCTCAAGCCCGAAACGTTGCTTTTGTATCTTTTTATCTTTGCTGCGTAAAGTTCGCTGTTTGACCCGCTGAGTTTCTCCAGCATTGAGGTTTTACTTGAACAGTGAGGCTTGGCACTAAGCCCGGTAGTTGAGGAGGAAGGGGAAGGATGGTGATGAGAAACTGAACGGGTGGATGATCGAGATGGCAGCTTTCCATCCATTCATGTTTTCATCGCCGAACCTGCTAACTATCAAAAAGCTGGGACATCAAGTAGTTGCTAAATGTTGCACCTGGTAATATCGGAACCCTGCCTGACTAACACCTGGCAGAAAGAATCGCACACAGTGAACAAAGCTTTCAGACATTGCATGGTTGATTTGAGTACCTGAGCCTTCTTTCTACATTGGGCTTTCACACCTTTATTCGAACTGGATGAATCCAAAATGCGGAATTGACACCCACAGGATTTGGGTGTCAGTTCAAGGCAGCATTGAACAACGCTGGAGAAACTCTGCAGGTCAAACAGTGGACTTTACGTAGCAAAAATAGCCAATGTCTCGGGCTTGAGGTGTGAGCACAATGTAAGCAGGTGCCCGAATAAAATGGTGGGGCGTGTGGGAGGAGCATGGGCCCACAGGTCGCGGGTAATAGGGGGAGAGGGCACCACAGCAAGAGGGGGAAGGGGGAATGGTATATTTGGAAGGGTTGTGGCTGCCATGTGACAGCACTGCCCCTACATAGTCGGAGGACACACCAGCTGCCAATCAGGTTTGATGCCACCCCACCCATTAGTGCATACCTTGCTGTTGGCCACATGTAAATGACCTGGACTCCACTCTCCAGTCTGCCTGGACTTGGCCTTGGGCCATTGGCTGTTGTAATTAGATTAACCCTCCTGCCACTGAGCTATTGGCCCCCAGTAAATGATGTGGGCTTGTCCCTCCAGCACTAGAAAGGTGCCATGTGCTCTTTGTTCTTTCTCTTTGCCAGCTTGGGACCACCCTGCTTCCCTCCAGGACTACAGATGTAGAACGGTGCTGGAAAAACTGTTGGTAAGATGTGCCCTGGTTAAAAGGGTTGGGAGCATTTAATTAGTGTCCCTTGTACCATAGGCCTGTGCCTGCACTGAGTCGACAGGTGGTGGTTCGTAGTGATTTTTCCCTGATCATTGTATGTGTGTGCTCTTCATCAGTTGCCTTCTGTCTCATTGTGTGTGTGTGAACTGCATCAGTTGCCTTCTGTAAATAAAATCCTTCCCTACATCAAAACTGTGTTCAGAGTCCTTGCCTTTAAGACCTACCAAACCTGTTTCCACACTCACAACAGATGGCTCTGTGAATGGAGAGGGAGGGGGGTGGAGAGCTAAGGGAAAGGAGACAAGGGGAAAGGGAAAGGCTCGTGTACCATCTCACCAAGACCACCCATCGATGCTGGCCGACTATTGTTGGACACCGGCATGAAAGGAAGGAATTGGAAGTAAAACAGGAAAGTCCATGGTTGAAGTAAGAACACAATGCTGGAGAAATTCAGCAGGTCAACACCGGATTGTACACAGCAAAAATAAAATGACATCACCAACGTTTCAGGCTTGAGCCTTTCGTCAAGGTCCGATCGTAGTGGTGGGGGAAGGAAGGGTGGGGGGAGGAGCAACTCCCATAGGCAGGAGGTAATAGGTGGATAAGGGAGGGAGGGCACAGCAGCGAACAGGGGGAGGGCTGTGTGAGTGGAGAGGGAAGGTGGGATGGGGAAGAGAGGTAGAACAGGGAGTGGGACGGGAGAAACCGAACAAGACAATGTCAATGCCGCCCGGTTGGAGAGTCCCCAGACGGAAAATCAAGTGTTGCACCCCAATTTACGGGTGGCCTCAATGGGACAGTTCATGAGGCCATGGATGGAAATGGGGATGGGGCACAGAATTGAAGTGGTTGAGCCTGAAACATTGGTTATGTACCTTTCTCTTTGCTGTAAAAAGGGTGGGTTTCTCCAGCATCGCAATTTTACTTCGACCACAGAGCCTGCAGACTTTCGTGTTTTACTATGGAACAGAGGCTAAAAACTGAGG
The DNA here is from genome assembly GCF_036971445.1 of Narcine bancroftii. NCBI lineage: Eukaryota > Metazoa > Chordata > Chondrichthyes > Torpediniformes > Narcinidae > Narcine > Narcine bancroftii. The sequence goes on from NC_091470.1 coordinate 185,005,170, forward strand.
CTGATCCAGTCACTCTGTGGGTCTCCTGCATTAACCTGGGAGTGGGGAAGGTGGGAGAGGTGCGTGAGTCAACGGGAAATGTTACCATGGTAAACTCAACTCAATTGAACCCTGCTGAGTATTTGTGGATTGAGTTTAAAGATTAAATGACTGAGTTCCCTCAGAGGCCAAACAGTACGTGCTCAAGCAAAGCTCTGTCCACTTGAAAGGCTTAATCAGAAGTACCCAACAGACAACAAAGATTTTGCTTCCTAAACACTTTTGGGTGTATTTTATGGACTTTGGGCTGCTGATCATAAAAATCGCCTTAAATGTTTCCTCTCACGTACCGTTCTTTAGATAATACCTATTTAGTATTATTGCCCATAAAAGCAAGCTGCTTTGGTCAGTCCAAGTGTTCCTGGGCCTGCACTTAGTGCATATGCTGTGCAAATTTTGTCTTAGGCCTGGGCAAGCTGTAATGAAAGATTTAAACCATGTTTTTTTTACTTTTGCAGCCTTTGCTTATGCAAGGCTGAGAACCTGCTTATGTTTTAGAATCAGCAGACATAAGCTAAATTCCACCGAGGGGGCCAGAGATGCAGTTATCTGACTTAAAAGGACATCTGTGTACAAGAACATTTAATCTTCCTGCTTGTTTTGGTCACAGACTGTCAGAGACCTAACCTTGACGCAAAATAAACTATTGTACTCAGAGTGATAAGCTGAAAATTATGTTATTGATAGAAGCCTTGGTATTCTAGCTTGCTAGCTTACTTTCTTACTGTGCTGGGAATAGGTGCTTGGGTAAGCAATTTTTGGGTAATATAAGCCATGGTCCCGCTGCTGAAGTGGGAGACTCTCCGAGGGGTGGCAACATCTCTCAGCAAGAAGAACTTCTAGAGTCCAGCCAATGACCTGGTCGGGGGAGGTGGAGAAGCTGCTACCGGCGGCCCGACAACCTACTACAAGTGTGCAGTCATTGCCTCGCCTCGGCAGTTGGGACCAGTCCAGGCGTTGATAAGTATAATTGGGAAGGGCTTGCATATTGTAGTTTGAAATCAGCTTTTGAATTTGTAATAAAGATTTGTATAAACTGAACTGCTCTTGGTGTGTGTGTCTATTTTCTTTCAGTAGCTCAAACACTGTGACCAATCTAAAACGAACAAAGTGAGAGGTACAAGTTTACCCAGGACACAAGCTTAGTCAGGAGAGATGCAGACAGGCTATAAAAGCAGCTCACATATACAGTTGCTGTGCATTATGTTGATTATAGATCAGTGGTTCTCAACCTTTTTCTTTCCACTCACATCCCACTTTAAGTAATCCCTCTGCCATCAGTGCTCTGTGATTAGTCAGGGATTGCTTAAGGTGGTATATGGATGGAAAGAAAAAGTTTGGAAAACCACTGTTTTAATCATACCTAATTGACTCATTATGTGCACTGTTTCGGAACTCCAAAGGAAATGGGCCAATGACAATTTTTCCCAAGCAAAATATTTCAATATAAGTGGGTCTAAAGCAGTGATTCTCAACGGTTCTCACATCCTACCTTAAGCAATCCCTGACTAATCACAGAGCACCGACGGCATTTGGATTACTTAAAATGGGATGTTAGTGGAAAGAAAAAGGTTGAAAACCTCTGATATAGATTGACCACATGTTGATACATAGGCAATAGCACAGTGAGTCTACTTAACAATAGCATTTATTGTCTTCAGGAAAATTCAACACCCGAAAATGCGATATATTCTGTAACATTTGTGGCGAGTTTATGCTTAAGGCTTAAAGACGCATCATGACTACACTTATTGAGAGAGCCTATGAGCTCTTCTTGGGCTGTAAAATTAGTGACCCAGACAAACCCTGGGCTCCTCACTTTGGTTGTACAACATGTGCAGTCAACCTGAGAGCATCAGGATGTGATCAAACATGGTCAATTCAATAAATGTTTCTCAAACTTTCTATGTGATACAGGAAATCTGAAATTATCTTCGTGTTCATCTTGAAGTTGTCTATCATAATTTCCATTTTTTTTCAGGATGCAAACCTTTTGAAAACAATTGTTGTCCAGTGTAATTAATGGGATATAGATAGGATTCAGGGCAGGGTGGAGATGTGGCAATCCAGATCAGTATTTTGGAACTTGAAGGCCGAGTACATGTGAAAGAACAAATATATCTTGGGTTCCCTCAAAGTTGCGTCACAAGTTGATATGGTGTGCTGGAGTTGAGGGTCTGAGTTCAAGATGTCACAGCTCTATAAAACTCTGGTTCGCCCACACTTAAATTTGAATTTAGACCAATTACACCCAAATGATCTACAAAGGGTGAGAGCTGGAGGAAACCCACGCAGACACGGGGAGAGCGTACAAACTCTTGATGGACATTGGTGGATTCGAACCCAGGTCGCTGGCGCTGTATTGCCCTTGGAGTATTGCGTTCAGTTCTAATCGCCTCATTACAGGGGAGGAGATGTAGCAGGATGTTGCCTGGATTAGAGCAAGTTTGACAGAGCTCGGGCTTTTCTCTTTGGAACAACGAAGGACGAGAGCTGACTTATATGAGGGGCGTAGATAGGGAGGAAATCCAGCATCTTTTACGTGGGCAACAGTAGCGAACACCTGAGGACACCTAAACAAGGAGAGGGGAGGAAATTTTAGGTGTGATGTCAGAGGTACATTTTTACACAGAGGGCCTGGAATGCCTTCCCAAGGGTGGTGAAAGGCCCGTACTGTAAATGTTAAATTAAAATTTTTTAACTAAATTTACACATACAGCACAGTAACGGGCCATTTTGGCCCACAAGTCCATGAATTTACGTCCAATTAGCCTACAAACCCCCATACGTTTTGAACAGTGGGAGGTAACCAGGGCTCCCAGAGAAAACCCCACTCAGACATGGGGAGAACGTACAAGCTCATGACAGATGGTGCGGGATTCGAACCCCCGGCCTGGTCCTGCTCACTGGTGCTGTTTGCGGTAACCACTCCACCAACCGTGCCTTCTATGTTAATCTCCACCCCCTGTATTCAAGGCTCAAAAATTTTAGCTTCCACTCTGACGCCGTCTGCAAAGAGTTTGTATGTTTCTCCCTGTGTTCACAGGGTTTTGGTCCAGGGTGCTCCAGTTTCCTCCAAAACGATGGTATATCTGCGGAATTTGTTGTCATGGGTGGTTGTGGAGGCTGGGTCATTGGGTGTATTTAAGGCAGAGTTTGATAGGTTCTTGATTAACCAGGGTGTCAGAGCTGGGACTTTTCTCTTTGGAGCGTAGAAGGATGAGAGGAGATGATAGAAGTCAACAGGATTAAGAGAGGCATTGATAGGGTGGATGGCCAGCACCTGTTTCCCAGGGCAGGAGTAGCAAACACCAGAGGACACCTGTACAAAGTTAAGGGAGGGAAGTTTAGGGGTAAGTCTTTTACACAGAGAGTTGTGTGGGCCTGGAATGCCTTGCTGGTGATGGGGGTGGAGGCTGAAACATTGGGGGGCATTTAAGAGAGACAGGCATGCGAATGAAAGAAAAATAGAGGGTTACGGGGTAGGGAGGGTTTTGTACTTTTTTTAAGGAAGGAATCTATGGATTGGCACAACATCGAGGGCCAAAGGGCCTGTACTGTGTTGTGTGTTACAGGGAGAATGCTGGGCGCTGGGAATGAGTGGGAGAATGGATCCACTCAGGATTCAATGGCGGGGCAGACTCGATGGGCAGAATAGTCTATTTCTGCTCCTAGATCTAATTTCAAATGGTTCTGTCACTGCAAAATGCCAGAGACAGGTCAAAATTGGGCTGACATTACAGATGTTATAACCTTGCATAGCCGGGCTCTCTGGCCAGTGATTGTACTTTGTTTGGAGAGTCAGTGACACCAATGCTCATGACCTTGAAGGCACATCTTAGTGTTTGGACTGAACCCACCTCAGTACCTTGTGCAATCCAGCTCGAGCTCTGTAACCAGGGAATCCACCGTCCAACGCGACCTTCAGAGCTGCCAATTTTTTTTAACCAAAAATAGACTTTATTCACAATAAGTTGTTTACAAAAATAAAACCGTTCAAAGGCTCTTCCCTCCATACATTTCCATCACTATACATCATTACATTCACTTCTATTTACCCCGTTCCCATCGTTACACCCCCCCCCCTCTGTTTGAGGTCTCAGCCCAGTTAACAGGAGGGACTCTAGACCGTGGTTCTTCCCCACCACGGCGCCCTTATGTTGGCTGCACCAAGCCTCAGGGCCTCCCTCAGCAGGTACTCCTGCAGCCTGGAATGTGCCAGTCGGCAGCGTTCCCCTCACCGGCATCTCTGTGCGCTGAAAGACCAACAGGTTTCCAGAGGGCGACCTACACTGAGATAGTCTTCCACCAGTTCTGGGTGTCTGATTCTGAGTGCGTCCCTGGGAACAGCCTGTCGATCAGAGAGTCCTTTGTCACCTTGCTGCTGGGGATGAACCGTACAAGAAACCCTTGCATCCTTCTCCACACACTCTTAGCGAATCCACATTCAGCAGAGAGATGGGCGACTGTCTGTACTCCATAGAACCATTGAATACTACAGGCCCTTCATCCTTTCTTGTCTGTGCCAGCTAGTCCAACTGCCCAGTTCCTAACCCTCCAGACCCCTTCCATCCAAAGTTTTCTTAAATGTTAAAATTGAGCAGCTCGTTCCACACTCCCTCCCTCTGCTCTCTGTGTGAAGAAATTCCCCTGAATGTTTCCCCCCTTTCACCCTGAACCCATGTCCTCTGGTTTGCATCTCACCTACCCTCAGTGGAAAAAGTCTGCTTGCATTTGCTCTATTTATACCCCTCATCATTTTGTACACCTCTAATCCCAGAATCATCCCAGTGAACTGCCTTTGTACCCTCTCTAACGTCAGCACATCCGTTTTTAAATGAGGAGCCCCAAACCACTCACAAGACTCCGAGCGAGGTCTCAGCAGGGCCTCAACATCACATCCTTGCTCTTAGATTCAATTCACTGAGCGAAGGGCTCAGTAGATTCAATTCACTGAGTGAAGGTGCTCAGTGAAGCGGTCTCCCAGTTTCTCCGTGGTAGAGGAGAGCGCAACGGGAGCACCGAATGCAGTAGATGACATCTGCAGATTCACTAGTGAAGTGTTTCACTCCAGTAGAAGCCCATGTTTGAAAAGAACACAGGCTCCAGAATTACTCCCATCTTATTTCCCGCCCAGCTGCATGGGAAAGACCCTTGGAATTATTTTAATTTAACTTAGTGACAGGCCCTTCCGGCCCACAAGCCTTGGCCTCCCAAACACACCAATTGGCCAACTGAGCCCTGTACTAAACTGGGACACCTGGAGGAAACCCACGCAGGTCAAAGGGGAGAATGTACGAACCCACGGTCCTGACAGCCCACGAGCCCGTGCTGCCCAACCACAACCTTGCACTCAACGTTAGCAAAACTAAGGAACTGATTGCGGGCTTCAGGAAGGGGAAATCACCAGGACACAAACCAGTCCTCATCGAGGGGGTCAGCAAAGGGTTCCTGGGTATCAAAATCTCAGAGGTTTTGTCCTGGACCCTCCATGCCGAAGCAGTCACGAAGAAGGCTTGCCGGTAGCTATACTTTGTGAGGTGTTTGAGGAGATTTGGTCTGTCACCGAAGACTCTTGCAGGTATCGACAGGTGCCCCGTGGAGAGCATTCTGACTGGTCGCATCACTCTGATGTGGAAATGCCAATGCACAGGACAGGAAAAGACTTCAGAGGATTGTGAACTCGGCCAGCACCAGTCTTCACTCCATTAAGGACATTCTACAAAAAACGGTGTCTCAGGAAAGCAGCCTCAAGGACCCCCACCACCACCCTCTTCACTCAGCAACCATCGGGAGGAAGGTCCAGGAGCCTGAAGATGAGCACCCAGTGGCTCAAGGACAGCTCCTTCCCCTCCACCATCAGATTCCTGAATGGACAATGAACCACAGACACCTTTTTCTCTTCCTTAACACTAATTTATTTTTTTTTAATGTAGATCATTGTAATTTTGCATCTGCAATGTTGCCTTAAAACAACAAATTTCGTGGTACATGTTCATGACGATAAATTCTGATTTCTGATCGTGGTGAGAACAGCCGGGGAGGTCCTCAAATCCCTCCCATTGTAACCGTGTGGATGACCGGTTTCATGGAGACGAGCGAGAGGTTGCTGAAAGCTGGGGCTGAAGCGTGTCCAGTTTGCGCAGCAGGATTTGGGAACGGGTCAGCAACACCAGGCATAATCACACAAGTGGGGCTAAAAAGAATTTTCCCATTGCTGTCCTCCGGAACCCAATTTGCTCTTTCCCCTAAGGTGAGGCTGCAATCCAGTCTACTGGTCAGAAGTCCAATGAACCTGGTCACCAACAAGGCAGAGAGATTGGGATCTGGGCTGTCGACATGTTGCTGCGTTTACGCTGGGGAATGTAACTGTTTTGGAGCAGATCTGAGGAAGCAGTCAATGCAGAAGTATCAAACCCTGGCTTGATTTTGGGAGACATTGAAAGGGACGTGGAATTAACAGAGTAATTTGGTTTCAGGCTCCTGCCACGATGGCCTTCTTCGACTTGCTCTCATCGAGTCTCCTTACGACGCTGCTGCTCTACTCCCTGATTGTGATTTTCCTGTTGCGCCTCTTGGCTGGATTGGGGAACAGCTCAGCACTGAACTACCCCCCTGGGCCGACACCCCTGCCAATAATTGGCAACTTGCACCAGTTGGATCTGCAAAGGCTCTACAAGTCGCTGGTGGAGGTAAGAGGGAATCGACGAGCTCCGATGCCGTGGGGACGCTGAGGGTTGTGGGGGGGGGAAATGGCTTGGGTTGCAGACAGGGGACCAGGCCTCTGCAAGGGGCTGTGTTGTGCTTGGAATTTTGGGCGGCATGGTCAGTGCCATGGTTGGCGCGATGCCATAACCGGTGACCCGAGTTCGAATCCGGCTCTGCCTACAAGGAATCTATATGTACTCCCTGTGACCTGTGTGGTTTTCCTCCGGGTGCTCCAGTTTCCAAAGATAGGGGTGGGGGGAGGTGTTGGAATATAGAAGATAGATTTTACAATATAGAACAGGCCCTTCAGCCCTCGATGTTGTGTTGACCTAATATATCCCTACCAACAAAAAAGCAAAGCCCTTCCCGCCTCATAACCCTCTATTTTTCTTTCATCCACGTGCTTGTCCCTAATGTTCCAGCCTCCACCACCACCCTGGGAAGGCATTCCAGGCACCCACAACTCTGTGTAAAAAAAACCTGCCCACCCCCCACCTCCCGACATCTCCCCTAAACTTCCCTCCCTTCACTCTGTACAGGTGTCCTCTGGTGTTTGCTTCTCCCACCCTGGGGAAACAGGCGCTGGCCATCCACCATATCTATGCCTCTCAGAATTTTTTAAAAAATGTTTTATTTTTCACTCTATGAACCATATTGACCAAAATACACATAAACCTTTCCCTCTTGAATATACAGTGACATTTTCTCCCCTTTTCCCCCCTCCCTTCCCTCCCTCCTTCCTACCCCCCCTCCCTACCCACTAAACGTTCAACATATACAATACATTAAACCCATTAAACAATGTCCTCACACAATGAAAATAAACAAGAAAATTGTTTCATCTACTTTTACACACTGGATCAGTTCATTTCGTCTTCTTCTCATACTGTCATTTTAGGGGGTGGAGGCCCGCGGTAGGCCCTCTCTGTTGTTTTCCATGTACGGTTCCCAAATATGTTCGAATACTGAGACGTTATTTTTTTTAATTATATGTTATTTTTTCCAGTGGAATACATTTATTCATTTCTATGTACTACTGCTGTATTCTTAGGCTATCTTCTGATTTCCAGGTTGACATAATACATTTTTTTGCTACAGCTAAGGCTATCATAATAAATCTTTTATGCGCTTTATCCAATTTGAGGCCTAATTCCTTACTTATGTTACTTAGAAGAATGATCTCTGGATTTTTTGGTATGTTGCTTTTTGTGATTTTATTTAATACCTGATTTAGTTCTTCCCAAAATTTTTCCACTTTCTCACATGCCCAAATTGCATGTACTGTTGTTCCCGTTTCCTCTTTACAGCAAAAACATCTATCTGATACTGTTGGGTCCCATTTATTTAACTTTTGGGGCATGGTGTATAGCCTGTGTAACCAATTATATTGTATCATACGTAACCTTGTGTTTATTGTATTTCTCATAGTTCCGGAGCATAGCTTTTCCCATGTTTCATTCTTTATCTTTATGTTTAGATCGTGTTCCCACTTTTGTTTGGGTTTACAGCTTGTTTCCTCGTTCTCTTCCTCTTGCAGTTTGTTCTCTCAGAATCTTGTCGACCTCTTGGTCACCTCTCATCCTTCTACGCCCCAAAGAGGAAAGTCCCAGCTCTGCTAACCTTGCTTCATCAAACCTATTTTTCAATCCAGACAACATCCTGGTGAATCTCCTCTGCACCCTCTCCATCGCTTCTACAACCTTCCACCAATGATGTGTCCAGAACTGAACCCAATACTCTGGCCTCACCAGAGATTTATAGAGTTTCCAGGATGACCTCTCGACCCTTGAACTCATTCCCCCGACTTGTAGGTAAATTGGTCACACAGGTGTATTTGGGCAGCGTGGGCCATGGGCCAGAAGGTCTCCAAATTAAATTAGTTCCAATGGTCTTTCCAGTTTAGCTGGGTAGGAAATAAGATGGGAATAATTCTGGAGCCCATGCTTTTTTCTACTGGAGTGAAACACTTCACTTACGAATCTGCAGGGGTCGTCTACATCCGAGAAATTGGGCCCAGACTGTGAGATCGTTTCATGGATCACCTCAGCTCTGCTGCGGTAGCGTGGATTTCCCAGTGGTCACACATTTCAATAGCCTGACCCATTCACTTGCTGACATGCCTGCCCATAGTCTCGTACACTGCCCAACAGTGACCACCTGCAAATTGGAGGAACAACACCTCACCTTTCATCTGAATGCCCTCCCTCAGGATGGCATTAACACTGACCTCCAGTTTCCATTTGGCAAATCCCCTCCCCCCCCACACTCCCCATCTCTCTTGTTCTCTGTCCCTCTTTTCTCTTTCCCTTCAGCTCCCCACCCGGTGTCTCTTTCTCCATCTCTCCTTTCCTCCAGCTCTGGATTCACAGAGCTAACCCCCCCCCCCACCCAACCCTGATCAAACCTCAGCTCTTCTCGCCAGCCCTTCTAGCCACATCTACCTCTGGCCCCTTGGCTGTCAGCCCTGTGCTCTCCCTGCCTCCCCCCCCGCCTCTTCTTTCCTCCTCCCCCCGCCCAGCCTTTATTTGCTCATACCTCGAAGCAGGGGTCAAGCCCAAAACGTTGGTGATATATCTTTTCCCCTTATGGACACTGTGGGACCTGGTGAGTTTCTCCAACATGGTTCTGTGTTTCCTGTGGCTGAGAGTACATGGGTCAGCAGACATTCAGAGAAACACCACCATTAATGGGGCAGCTGTTAAACCCCACGACACCCAATACACAGCCTAGAAATGGGTGCAGAAGAGAATTACAAGGATGTGCCGGGACCAGAGGGCTTGAATGAAGAGTAGAGGCTGCAAAGGCTGAGACCTTTCTCCCTGGAGCCCATCAAGGCCAGAGATAAAGCAAATGATCACAGACCTTTTTCCCCATGGGAGGGGAGTCTGAACTAGAGGGCACTGGTAGAATATCAAAGTGTAAGATTCCTTCATTGTGAATTCCTTCATCCAGAACATATAATATTACACAAAATTACCTTCTGCCTGTCATCAGGCAAATACGAGAGAGGAGAGGTCAGATTGCTGTGTCCTATAAACACCGGTTTGGTAGTATATAGTACACGGTGCTAAATTGGTAAAGTTGGACACAATTACAAAGCTTAAAAGAGATCTGAATGTAGAGGAAAGCAGTTTGACGGGCAGTGAGAATGCTGAACAATCAAAGGGACAGTTCACACGACTGTATCCTCTAAATAATCCGCCGGGAAAGAGGTACAGGAGTATCAGAGCCAGCACCACTAGGCTGCGGAACAGCTTCTTGCTGAGGCCAGACGACAGCTTGAAGACACCTCCTCCTATCTTACGGCTCTCACAGGACCCCACCACTACACATCGAGCCACTGTCTCTAATCTCTTCACTTCTGGTCACCTCACCTCCCTCCCTGGCATGGTGCTCCATGGTTAGTAAGGGATTACTTAAAATGGCAGGTGAGTGGGAAGAAAAAGGTTGAGAACCACTGACATAGACAGAGTTAATGCAAGGAGGCTTTTTCCACTGAGGGTGAAAGGGGAATCGTTTGGGGGTATTTCTTCAGTGGTGGGAGTGTGGAACAAGCTGCCAGATGAAGTGGTGAATGTGGGCTCAATTTTAACACAAGAAAAATTTGGACATGTACATGAATGGGAGGGGTGTGGAGGGATAGGGACTGGGGCAGGTCAGTGGGATGAGGCACAGACTAAAAGGGTCAAAGGGCCTGCTTCTGTGCTGGAGTGTCCAAAGGCTGAATGCTGGGGGTAGGGGGAGGACAGAGAGAGAGAGAGAGAGAGAATCATCAACGAATGGGAGGAGATTGATTTTGTGCAAAGGGAGCATCAAGCCCGTGGGAAGGAGGAGAGAGGAGTCGGTTTCTTCTGCTGGATAATGTGAGGCATTTGGGGAGGGGGTGGGTGCGAGAATGCAGGAAGGTGAAAGATTGATATTAGTGGGTCAAGATTGAAAGAGTTTCACAAGGACCAGAAGCCAGATCGGGGTGTTGGGTGAACCGCACGACCAACGAACTGCGTGCAGAGCGATTTACACAGCTCGTCTCCTTCATTTCAGCTGTCTGAGAAGTACGGCAGCGTGTACTCGGTGAAAATGGGTCCTGAGAAGATTGTGGTGCTGGCAGGCTACAGCACGGTGAAGAACGCTCTGATTAACTATGCCGACGAATTCCTTGGCCGGCCAGATGTACCAATCATGAATATCCTCAAAGAAGGATCAGGTAAAATCTTCACTCACATTTTTCCCCCCCCAAAAAATATACTTTATTCACAATCAATCATTTACAACAGGAAATCCGTTCAAAGCTTCTTCCCACCCTTAGTTTTGTCCCCATATATTCCCATCATTCTATTTCCACCAATGGTTCTCAACCTTTTTCTTGCCACTCACGTACCATCTCAAGTAATCCTTTACTAACCACAGAGCACCTATGGCATCCTGTAGCCCAGGTGCTCTGTGGTTAGTAAGGAAAAAGAAACTGACATTCGCCTTATCTATGCCTCTCATGAGCGAGGCACGGTTAGTGCCTGGCTGTTACAGCGCCAGCGGCTCAGGTTCATATCTGGCGCTGTTTGTAAGGAGTTTGCATGCTCTTCCTGTGTCTGCATGGGCTCCCTCCGGGGTCTCCAGTTTCCTCCCACCCTTCACAAAATGCACTACAGGTGTAGGTTAATTGGGTGTAATTGGGCACCACCTGGCACGTGGGCCAAAATGGCCTGTTACCGTCCTGTATGTCTACATTCAAAAGAAAATTTTAAATTTAGGTTAATAGGAGACCCAATATTTCCCCCTCTCTCATCAGTTCTGTGTATTGATTTAGAAAACTTTCCTGAACACATTTACAATGCCCTTTTACAATGTGGGCATACCAATCAATGTGTGGAAAGTTAAAATCTATAATCACCACCTTATGTTTATTACACATATATGCTATCTCCTTACAAATTTGCTCCTCTATGTCCATTAAGGGGGTCTATAATACACCCCCATTAGTGTTTTCATACCTTTCCCATTCCTCAGTTCCACCCAAATAGCCTCACTGGATGAGACCTCCAATCTATCCTGCCACAGCAAGCAAAGCAACTCCTCCTCCTGTTATTCCCCCCACCCTCCCAGGTTGACCACACCTAAAACAAAGGATCCTGGAATATTTAGATGCCCATTATGCCCCTCCTGCAACCAAGTTTCACTGATGGCTACAATATCATATTTCCATCTGTCAATCCATGCTCCAATCTCATCCATCTTACTTCCCACGCTCCTTGCATTGCAATATATACATTGGAGAATGTCCCCTCACATTCACTCCTTTAATTACCACCTACGTTTACCACACCCACCCCCCCGCCCCATTAACGTTCTGGTTATTCTACCCTAATCTCCACATTCTCATTCTGATTCCCACCCCCCACCCCCGCCAAACTAGTTTAAATCCTCCCCATCAGCCAGGAGATTGGTCCATCTCCAGTTCAGGTGCAGCCCGTCCCTTTTGTACGGGCCAGACCCAGTTCAGGTGTAGACTGTCCCTTTTGTATAGGCCAGACCCTCCCCAGAAGAGATCCCAATGATCCACAAATGTGAACCCCTGCCCCAATTCTTTAGCCACACATTTGTTCACCACATCTTCCTGTTCCTGCCCTCTCTACCACATGGCGCAGGCAGAAATCCTGGCATGATTACCACCCTTGAGGAACTGCTGTTTAACTGCTTCCCTGACACCATGCATGCTTTCTTCAGGGCCTCATCCCCACTTCTGTCTATGTCATTGGTCCCAACATCTGGCTTCTCACCCTACCCCTCCAAAATGCTGTGTACTCAATCAGAGACATCCCTGACCCTAGTATCTGGGAGGCAGCATATCAACCAGGAGCCCCCAGCAAACCTACCTGCTCCCCTAACCAGCGAGTCCCCAATTACAAAAGCTTTCCTTGTCCCCCCCACCCACCTTCACCTGAGTCAAGGGGCCAGCCCCCATGCTAGACACCTGACCACCACAACTTGTCTCTGGTAGGTCACTTCCCACCCCCAGCCCCCCAAAAACAGTATCCTTATGACTGAGGGAAACAGCCACAGGGATACCCTGCACTGACTCCTACCCTTCCCTCACAGTAAACCAATTAGCTGACTCCTGTCTGCTTGGGGTGACTGTCTCCTCCCCCCCTCCCCAAAAATTCAAACAAATCACTGTTTACTTACCAGCCACTCGCCCCACCTCTGACTCCACTCTCCGATTAGCCAGGTAAATCGCGATGCGGTGGGAAAAGCTCCCGCATGCAGCATGCCCGGTAAGCTTACCTGCTTCGTCGGAGGCTTGGCAGTGTGAAAGAGGCTTCCATTTAATGAAGAAATCAATGCCCTTCAAAAATCCCAAATGGGACCGTTGGTGACAAGCGGGCACCACGGTTGCAGCTGCCCACTTCTTCTGAAATTGATCCCCCTTCTCGCATTAATTCCGCCTGTGGACTTCTGGGCCGGTCGACCTTCGACCTCTCTGGTCACACCGGGCATGATATTGCCAGATTAACGAGCTCTCTGATTGGACACACAGGTGTGGTCTGGTCCAATGGCGAGGCCTGGAAGCAGATGCGCAGGTTCACGCTGACAACACTGCGAGAGTTTGGAATGGGCAAGAAGTCCATTGAGGAGAAAATAATCAAAGAGGCTGGGTTCCTGGTGGAAAAGATTAAGTCATACAAAGGTGAGCTGAACTCAGGAACAACCTTTTTACATCTACTCCATCCACGCCTTTCCACGTTCAAAATGTCAACGAGATCCCACCCACCCCCCCTCCCCCGTTCTGCTAAATCCCAACGAGTACAGGCCAAGAGTTCTTCATATGATAACCATTTCATTCCCGGAATCATCCTTGTGCAATCGTCTGAGGTGCAAAGATGCAGCCACAGCGATCTCCCCAATTTTAATCTCCCTGAAATGGCCGACCATTTTAATTCCACACCCCACTCCCATGCCAACATGTCTGCCTGTGGCCACGTGCACTCCAAGCCAAGGACACCTGCAAAATGGAAGAACAACGGGTGGCCTGAAGGTAAACTTGCAGGTGGAGTCGGTGGTGAAAAAGGCAAATGCGGTGTTGGCGTTCACTTCGTGAGGAATAGACTATAAGAGCAGAGAGGCAGTGTTGAGGCTTTAGGAGGCACTGGTGAGACCTCAGTTGGAGGATTGTGAGCAGTTCTGGACTCCTCGTTTAAGAAAGAATGTGCTGACGTTGGAGAGGGGAGAGAAACATGAAAGTCTGCAGACGCTGGGATTGCAGTTAAAAACACATTGAAATGCCGGAGGGACTCAGCCAGTCTTGCCGCGTCTATAAAAAGCAAAGATATATTGCCAATATTTCGGGCCAGAGCCCTTCTTCAAGGAATTGGAGAGGGTTCGGAGGAGGCTCACGAGGGAATGGAAAGGGTTATTACACAAGGAGCATTTGGCAGCTCTTGGCCTGTACTCGTTGGAATTTAGAAGAACGGGGTGGGGAAGCTATCTCAATGAAACATGTTGAAAGGCATAGACAGAGTAGATGTAGAAAGGCTGTTCTCCATGGTGGGAGAGTCAAGGACAAGAGGGCACAACTTCAGGATTGAAGGGCATCCGCTTAGAATAGAAATGCGGAGGAATGTCTTCAGCCAGAGGGTGGTGAATCTGCGGAATTAGTTCCGGTTGTGGGTGCATTAAGACAGAGATGGGTTCTTGATTAGCCAGGGCATCAAAGGTTATGGAGAGAAGGCTGGGATGATTGGGAAAATGGATCAGCTGATAGTGGGGCAGATTCGACGGGCTGAATAACCTATTTCTGCTCCTACGTATAATGGCCTTAACTCTGTGTTTTCAGGTCAACCATTTGACACGGACATAATAACAAACTTCGCCACAGCCAACATCATCTGTTCTATCGTCTTTGGAGACCGGTTTGACTACGAGGACAAGACGTTCCTTAACATAGGACACTTGGTCCACGAAAGCTTTCGTCTCCTGGGCAGCCCCATGGTGCAGGTAACTTCTGCCACGAGCCTTTGCGGGAGCGGCGTGCCACTGAGACACCATCGCTGACCCAAGGGCGGGACTCCTGGGCACAAGGGTGGGGAAATGGCGCCCATCCCTATTCAGTGTGTGATTCTCACTGAGCCAAACTTTGTACATTGAGTGCCACCTTTGATCAGATGCCAACCCATATCTGTCTGAAGCTTAATTACATCAATGGGGGAAAGTAACTGAGGTAAAAGATAAGTGATAAAAACAAGAGCATCAGTGGACGCCTTCCTTTGGTTCTGCTGTTAGAAAGATCTAACTGTGCACTAGTATGGGCGTTTGTCATACTATAACCTAGAAGGTTCTTTCACCAACAGTCCAACGGTCAGTTCAAGTACATTTGTTACCATCTGATTGTACATTGATCACTACCTGTGATGTGAGACATGGAAGAAAGCCTCTACTTCCTCAGGAGTTTGCGGAGGAGCTAGTGGAGTTGTTCAAGTGAACCGGTACGGACTTGAAGGGCTGACATGGCCTGTTTCCATGCTGTAAACGGTTATATGGTTATATGGTTATGTTCTTCTTTGGCTTGGCTTCGCGGATGAAGATTTATGGAGGGGTAATGTCCACGTCAGCTGCAGGCTCGTTTGTGGCTGACAAGTCCGATGCGGGACAGGCAGACATGGTTGCAGCGGTTGCAAGGGAAAATTGGTTTGTTGGGGTTGGGTGTTGGGTTTTCCTCCTTTGCCAGCATTTCACCAGACCATGGTGCACACATCAAAACACACAACATAAAGATCACAACCATTTTTCTCAAAAGAAAAAAAATGGGGGCTGTGATGGACAACTTCAAACTGACCACAAAGATAATTTCAGATTTGTTGTATCTCGAGGGAAGGTGGAGAAGCGTTAACTTACATTTTTACTGAATTTAGCGTGTTTCATTGCATTAGTTTCAAGTGACCTAAGAATGTTTTGCCGCCGATTTTCGTTTGCACTCGGCACCTGATGCCTCTCATGTCAGTGTCCAACAATAGTCGGCCGGCGTGGATGGATTCCAGTTGCCCTGATGCTGCTTTTCCATGGCCGCAATGTCCTGGTGAAACCTTTCACCGTGCCCGACACCGGCTGCACTGAGATCAGCAGGGAAGACGTCCGAAGGCAGAAAATGAATTTTCAATGACATGTGGCACTTCATGGTTTTTTAGGCTTAAAATTTGACAGGAAATTACAAAAAAAAGGTATATCTAAAAAACAGTAGATGATAGGAATTTTTTAAGGTGATTTTTGTGATCAGCAGCTCAAATTCCATAAAACACCGAAAAGTATTCAGGTAGCAAACTCTTGGTTGACCAGTGTAATGTGCTAGTATCATCCTTGCTTAGGATCCAAGACCTGCTGCTAGCACTTAACGATCGACGAGAACCATGACAGCACAGAAAACAGGCCTGCGCCGAACTATTATCCTGCCTCGTCCCACTAACCAGCACCCAATCTGTATCCCTCCATACCCCCTCCCATCCACGGACCTGTCCAAATTCTAATGCATTGACCACTTCAGCTGGCAGCTCGTCCCACACTCCCACCACTCTCTGTGAAGAAGTTTCTCTCTGATGTGCCTCCTAAACCTTTCCCCTTTAAACCACGTCCTCTGGTTGTATTTCACCTCCCCTCAGTGGGAAAAGCCTGCTCGCATTTGCTCTGTCCATACTTATTTCCAGCAAGGTAAGATCGTTGGATGTAAGTTAGGAAATGTTAATGGAGACATCAGCTCGGGCAGTGGAATGTTCTGAATGCAGGAGGTGGGAAATCTGGGACAGCACAATTGTCCCTGATGAATACACCTGCAAGAAGTGCATCCAGCTGCAGCTCCTGGGAGACCGAGTTAGGGAACTGGAACTGGATGAACGCCAGATAATTCGGGAGAGGCAGTGATAGAGAGGAGATTCAGGGAGACAGTCACCCTCAAATGTCAGTAGGCAGGAAGGTGGGTGACTGTTAGGACAGGGGATGGGTATAGGCAGACAGTGCAGAACATCTTTGTGACCATTCCCCTGAGCAATAAGCTTACTGTTTTGGATGTTTGGTGCAGGGGTGGGGGGGAAATGATCTACCAGGGACATGTCACGGTGGTCACGTCTTTGGCGCAGAGGCTGTCCCCTCTGCTAAGAAGGGAGGGGGGTCAGGAAAAGAGCAATGTGATTGGGGACTCATTGGTTAGGAGGTTCTGTGAAATGAGATCAAGGCTCCTGGATGGTACGTTGCCTCCCTGGTGCCAGGGTTAGGGACATCTCTGATCGAGTTCATGGCATTCTGGAGGGGGAAGGTGAGCATCCGGATGTCGTGGTCCACGTGGGGACCAATGACATAGATAGGAGCCGGGATGAGATTCTTAAGAGGGAGTATAGGGAGTTAGGAAAGACATTAAAAAGCAGGGTGGTCATCTCAAGATCTCTGCCTGTGCCGTCCACCAGACAGGGTAGAAACAGGAAGTCACAGCAGATGAGTGTATGGCTGAGGAGCTGGGGCAGGAGGCAGGGGGCAGGGGGCAGGGGGTTCAGATTTGTGGATCATCAGGCTCTCTTCCAGGGAAGCTCTGCCCTGTACAGAAAGGGCCGGGCTGCACCTGAACTGGAAAGGGAGCGATATCCAGGACGGCAGGTTTGTTGGGGGGGGGGAGTTTTAAACTATTTTGGTGGGGGGGCTGGGGTGTGGGAACCAGAATGTGAGTGCAGAAAAGAGGGCAGAAGGTCAAACGGATGATGCCACGTGCTCTGAGCTTGCGAGGAAGGACAAAACATAAATGTAGCCAGTTAGAGGGGCTGAAATGTGTCTATTTCAGCGTTAGGAATGAGGAGGACAAACAGAGCATGAATCAGTACGTGGAACTACGATTACAAAGTCTTGGCAACAGGAAGGGCAGGATTGGCCAAGGAGTAGGATGGGACCTAGGGGGTGGTGGGAAGTAGCATTACTGGTTAGGGCTACAGAAAGGGAGGACGCAACAGAGGGAGTCTCTACTGAGAGGGTGTGGGTGGAAGTCAAAAATAGGAAGGGAGCATTTACTGTAACTAGGAGCCATCTAGGGCCCACGCCCACCCCCCCCCCCCCACCTACAAATAGCATCAAGCGCTCTCTTTGTGGCTTCTCTACATCGGGCAGACTGGGTACAGACTGGGAGATCGCTTCGCTCTGTCCGCTCCAGTGACAGGGATATCCCAGTGGCCAGTTCTGGGTCCCGCTCCCATGCTCGCACGTCTGTCTGTGGCCTCGTGTACTCTCCCACCTAGACTTCCCATAAATTGGAGCAACAACACTTGATTTTCCATCTGGACTCTCTCCAGCTGTACTCTCCATTCTCCCTCCCTCCCCTTTTCTTTTGGTTTCCAGCTCTCCACCCCCTTCCCTCTCCATTCATATAGCCATATCCCCCACCTTCCCCTGCTTGCTCTGTATCTTCCCTCCCTTATCCACCAATTACCTTCTGCCTTTGGGTCCGTGCTCCTCCCCCTCCCCTACCTCTCCCCTATCAACTTGTTCAGGCACTTGCTGCTTGTTGAAGGCCTCAAGCCCAAAACGTTGGTGATGTATCTTTACCTTTGCTACATAACGTCCGCTGTTTGACCTGCTGAGTTTCTCCAGCATTGTGTTTTTGCTTCGACCGCGGTGTCTGCAGACTTTCGTGTTTTACTTCCCCAGATCCCTCTGTTCTACCGCACTCCTCAATGCCCTACCATTTCCATTTCCTTCCAAAATGTAAGACCTCACACTGGTCCACGTGAAATTCCATTTGCCACTGTCCAGCTGGTCCAGATCCGTCCGCAAGTCATATTTTACAGGTGTACAACGCGTACCCATGGCTGAGATTTCTGCCAGGGAGCCACAAAGAGATTTGCATGCATTTCCAAAAACTGAAGGCGTGCTTGAAGAACATCATCAAATCTAAGCAGCAGGAGATGAACGAGAATGACACTCGGAGCTTCATCAACACGTACTTTGTGAAGCAGCAAGAGGTAAGGACACAACCACGGATGTCACGGGCAAGTTAGAATTTTGGTACAGATGTATATTGTACGATGTTTACAACTATGAACACTGTTTTGTATTTTGTTCAGTTCTGGTCGCTTCTGAAAAAAATAAACAAGCCGGCTATTATTTTTTAAATGGAGGGAAAATTGAAAATACCCAGTTCCACAACCAACTGTGGCACCATATTTCACAAATTCACCACCATGTGGCAGCTGAAATTCCTAATTAAATCAGCTCTAAGCAAACGGCCTTCAGTCCTGAAGTTGTGCCCTCTTGCCTTAGACTCTCCCACCTTTCTTCATTTACTCTGACCACACCTTTCAATATTCGAAATGTTTCAATGAGACCTAACTAATGCTGGCCAAAGGCGGTCAAACCCTCCTCGTATGATCATTGGTCTTTTTACAGGAGGGCTTTTATGAGGGCACAGAGGATATTTATCAGGGTGTTGCCTGGATTGGACAACATGTCCCAAGAGGCAAAGTTACAGAGGTTGGGCTTTTCTCTTTGGAGCCAAGAAGGATGAGAGGGGTGAAAGCCCGCAAACATAGTGATTACAGTGAAAACACAGAGATGCCGGAGGAACTCAGCAGGTGAGGGGGGGTGACTTGATTGAGATCGACAAGACTATGAGAGGCATAGGTCGGGTGGACAGCCAGTGCCTTTTTTCCCCAGGGCGAGAGAGGCAAACACCAGAGGACATCTGTACAAAGTGAGGGGAGGAAAGTTTAGGTGAGGCGTCAGAGGTATGTTTTTTGCACTGAGAGTGGTGGGTGTCTGGAATGCATCACCAGGGTGGTGGTGGAGGATGGAACAATCAGGACATTCAAAAGACTCTCAGAAAGGCACAAGGATGCAAGAAAAATAGAGAATGTGAAGGTTTAGTTTCGCGAATAGGTTTGTCATGGTCAGCAAGCACCTTGTTCTATGTCCAAGTGTGGTGCATTTTCAGAATCAAGACCACCTGCAAATTGGAGGAACAACACCTTATATTCCAATTCAACAGTCTCCAAGCACGGCATTAATATCAATGCTCCAATTTCTGTTAACTCTCTCTCTCTCTCTCTCTATCTCTCTCTTCCTCCAGAAACCTGTCTTTATCCCTCTGCTCTCTCCCCTTCACGTCTCACCTCTTTTTCCGACTAACCTCCCACCAGCATCCACCTCTTATCTGTTACCATGCGCTCATCCTCGTGCCCCCTCCCCTATGCCTTCCCCTTCTAACTGCCTCCCCTTCTTCCTGACGAAGGCCTGAAACTTTGGTCGCCCTTCACTTCCTGCAGCAGTTGCTGAGGCCTATTTTCCATCATTGCATGGTTGTTTGGAGCTGCTTATCAGCATGTCCACAGTGATACCCATTCACTACGTATGTTGTTGTTGAATGCCTTGCCCACCTCAATCAGATCACCCCTCATCCTCTGTCACTCCAAAGCAAAAAGACCAATTTCACTCAACCTTTCCTCATGAGGCCTGCTCTCCAATCCAGACCACATCCTTGTGATTCTCCTCTGCACCCTCTCTATAACATCCACATCGTCCTGATTAGAAATGAACACAATATTCCTAATGGAATGGTTGTGTCCAAAATTGAGAACATTTTGGATAGGGTTAGGAACTTTTTGGATCCAATGTTGTGTTTGCAGGATAAGACCAAAATTGAAACTGAATTTATATCAAAAAGAGTTTGTAAAAATTGCATTAGCAGTTGCAAGAAAATGTATAGCAGTGACATGGAAATCGGATTCCCATTTAAGTTTGGAAAGATGGCAGGTGGAAACTCATAGCTGCAATCCTCTTGACAAGATTACCTATAACTTAAGAAATAAATATGATATTTTTCTGAAAATTTGGTGCCCATATTTACATATTGTAGATGTAAATGTATGAATCTCATGAAACCTCGTTAACTCCTTGGAATCAATCTGGAAAAGGACGAGTGAAAGGCGGTGACCCCTTGACAACCTGGTCTGCTTTTTTTCTTTCTTTATTGCTTTTTCTTTCTTCCTTCCTTTTCTATCCTTATTGGGGTCGTTATTAGGGGAAGGGGGTTGGTGGTGTTTATAATTTATATTTTTTTCAGGGGGGGGTTTATAAAACCATCATGGAATTGATATGGCTATACGATTATTATATTTTGTATTTTGACAAATAATGTATGGAAATTTTAAATAATTTTTAAAAAATTCCAAATAGGATCTCACCAAGCATTCATGGAGTTGCAACATTGCCTCATGTCTCTTGATCCCCCAAAAAAAACCATATAAAATCACAGCACAGAAATAGACCCTTCTGCCCTTCTAGTCTGTGCCCAACTATTATTCTCACTGACCTGAACCCATTCCATATCCCTCCATATCCCTCCCATCCAAATTTTTCTTAAATGTCAAAATCCAAGCCCACATTCACCACTTCGGCTGGCAGCTCATTCCACGCTCTGAGTGAAGAAGCTCCCCCTAATGTTCCACAATAAACTTTTCCCCTTTCACCCTTAACCCATGTCCTCTGGTTTGTATCTCACTGACCCTCAGTGGGAAAATCCTGCTTGCTTTTTCTCTGTCTATTCCCCCTCATAATTTTGTTCTCTTTCTATCATTCTCCCCTCACTCCAGGGGATAAGGTCCTGCCCTTTTTAATCTTTCCCTATAACAGTCGCGCCAACATCCTCTGAACACTCCTTCTCATTGATATCCTTCCTGCAGCTAAATGACCAAAACTCCATGCACTCCCAAACTTTGCACATTACCACCGCAGTCATCTCAGGGACCTCAGTGGAATAAGCCAAGTTGTATTTACTCTGTCTAAACCCTCATGATTTTTCATATCTATGTCAAATCTCCCCTCATTCTTCTACACTGCAAGGATTAAAGTCCTAACCTGTTTAACCTTCCCTGTAGCTCAGCCCCGTCGACATCCTAGTAAACCTTCCCTGCACTCTCAATCTTATTGATCTCCTTCCTGCAGCTGGGTGACCAAAACTGCACACAATACTTCAAATTGAATCTCACCGATGTTTTACACAACTTCTCCAGAAGATCCCAACTCCTATACTCAGTACTTGAAGGCCAATGTGTCCAAAGCTTGCTTTCCAACCCTGTGACGTCGCTTTCAGGAATTATGTATCTGTATTGCCAGATCCTACTGCACTCCTACAATCCCACGGTTAATTTATGGTGATGAATATGTCACAAATTGTGACGGCATCAACAGTGCATATATTTCAACAAACTACATTTCTATATAAATAAATGCAAGAAAAAGACAAAGTCGTGTCTGCGGAGGCCAACATGCCGTAAGCCTTCGTAATAATGCTTGTGATTGTCTCGCGATTCTCTTTCCAAGGAGTACGGAAACCCCAACACGTACTTCCACGAGAAGAATCTCCTGATCACCACGAGTGACCTCTTCATCGCTGGGATGGGAACTGCTGCAACCACCATCCGCTGGGCCTTGTACATCATGATGAAATACCCGGACATCCAGAGTAAGGAGGAATGCCAGGCATTCCCTCCACGTCCCTGACTCCGATAGTCATCCCGCATTTACCTGACCGTGCAACACCACTGAGCTCACGAGGTCCTTTCCATTGACGGTCTCTGTAGTAAATGCACTGAAATGCTGGAGGGACCTGGCTGGTCTTTTCTATGTACATCGCTGACGTTTCAGGCCTGACCCCTTCTTCAAGGAAAAAGCAAAAGCAGGATATATTAGAGAATTCAATCAACGGGGGAGGAATTCAGACCAATAAAAGGTGTTAATTGGATGGGATCAGTGAATAGATGAGAATTTATCACGTCTGTGCGAAAGGAGACAAGGAATGGGGGAAGAAGGGGGTTCTAACAAAAGCCAAAGAAGTCGATGTTAATGCCGTCTGGTTGGAGGGGGCCCAGTCGGAAGATGAGGTGTTGCTCCTCCAATTCACGGGTGGTCTCAGTCTGGCAGTGCGCGAGACCATGCACAAGAGAATGGAATGGGGAATTGAAATGGGTGGCCACTGGATGATCCATGCTATTGCGGCAGACGGAGCCGAGGTGCTCAACAAAGCAATGTCCCAGTCTGCGCCCAGTCTCTCCCATGCCTCTGCAGCCCCGAACCTCTCTCTCACATCCCAGTGTCCAAGACCTGCCTCCACCTAACCTCACCTTCTATCCTCTACATTGGAGAGTAAAACACAAAGTCTGCAGACACTGTAATTGAAGTAAAAACATACAGCGCTGGAGAAGCTTCCCATACCAAATTCACATGGTCCATCTCCAGCGACCTCTCTCCCTTCTTGATCTCTCAGGAGACAAGCTTTCCTCAGACATATTTTACAAACCGACCAACTCCCACAACTACCTCAATTATACTTTTCCATTCGAAAGGATTCTATTCCTTTTTCTCAATGTGTCTGACTCCATCGCATCTGTTCCCAAGGTGAGGTCTTCCAGTCCAGATCATCTGAGACCACACGCGACCACACCTCCTCTCTCACCAGCATTCGGGGCTCTAAACAGGCCTTTCAAGTTAAGCAACATTACATTTGTGTATCTGAGAGAGTCGTCTACTGCATCCGGTGCTCCCATTGTGGCCTTCTCTACATCAGAGAGACTGGATGCAGACTGGGAAATCGCTCCACTGAGGACCTTCACTCAGTCTGCATCAGTGATAGGGATCTCATACACACACATGCCCACACAGATCCAAACACATCCACACATGCCATTCAGTATGTATGTGTGTATATATATCTGTGCATGAAATATATATTCACGTGTGTGTGCATGTGGATTCGTGTGTGGGTGTGAAGATATGTGTACACATGAACACACTCACACAAAATAGATAGATAGATAGATAGATGGCAAGATAAATACTGTACACAGATCAGTGGTTCTGAACCTTTTTCTTTCCACTCACATCCCACTTTAAGTCATCCCTAGGCCGTCGGTGCTCTGTGATTAGTAAGGGATTGCTTAAGGTGGTGTGTGGGTGGGTGGAAAGAAAAAGTTTGAAAACCCCTCTTTTAATCCTCCCTCATTGACTCGATATGTGCACGGTTTCCGAACTCCAAAGGAAATGGGCCAATGACCATTTTTCTCAAGCAAACTATTTCAGTAACCATCGGGTCTAGAGCAAGGATTCTCAACCTTCCCCCTCACATCCCACCTTAAGCAATCCCTTACTAATCACAGAGCACCGACGGCCTAGGGATTACTAAAATTGGGATGGGAGTGGAAAGAAAAAGGTTAAGAACCACTGATCTGTGTACAGTATCTTGCCATCTATCGATCTATTTATCTATCTATCTTTCTATCTATTTTGTGTGTGTGTGTGTGTGTGTGTTCATGTGTATACATATCCTCACAACCGCACATGCATCCACATGCACACACACACAAATATATATTTCATGCACAAATAGATATACACACATACATACTGAATTGCATGTGTGGATGTGTATGGATCTGTGTGGGCATATGCGTGTATGAGATCCCTATCACTGATACAGACTGAGTGAAGGTCCTCAGTGAAGCGATCTCCCAGTCTGCATTCAGTCTCTCTGATGTAGATATTCAGGAATGCTTGGAGTAGATACAGAGTGCTCATTGCGGATTCACCCGCCCAACCGACTGACGTAACTTTCTCCTCCGTATCTCCCTTTACACCTTGCAGAGAAAGTTCAGGAGGAGATCGATCGAGTGATCGGGTCAGAGCGCTCTCCCAGGATGGAGGACCGCAAGCACATGCCCTACACGGATGCCGTCATCCACGAGGTCCAGAGGTTTGCCAACATCGCTCCATTGGGCATCCCTCGGTCAACGACCATCGACATCAACTTCCAAGGTTACTTCATCCCCAAGGTAGGCTGTGATAATAAATACCCTCCTTCTCAATCTAGTGGCTAAAATTCAAAATCCCAAGCCGGCTTGGTAGTGCTATACTTTCTGATCTTCCAGACGAGGTACTCGGCAGAGACGCCATCTGTTCTCTGAAGTGGACCTGAGAGATCCTATCGCAGGCTATCAACTGGCACCTTAGCTAATACCCACTCCTCAATCAACATCACAAGAACGTAGATAACCAAAGGGCGGCATGGTTAGTGTAACAGTCAGTGCAATGCTGTTACAGCGCCGGAAACTGTGGTTCAAATCTGAAAACGCCTGCAAGTTCTCCCCGTGTCTGCAGGGGTTTCCTTTGGGGGCTCCGGTTTCCTCCCACCCTCCAGAAACATACTGGGGGTTGTAGGTCAATTGGGTGTAAATTCGTGGGCCGGAGCAGAGAGTCGACATCAGACCAAATCTAATCGAGAGGCATTAGGGTAACCGCAGAGGGAGGGCCATTGATTCTTTCAGCGGTGTCGAAACTGGGAGGGGGGGTGGGTAGCAGCGTCAGACCCAGTAGTGGTTGGGCCAGATGGGCGGGGGAGCACATTAACTAATTTAGATGGGGACATGGCTCATGGATGCCCCCCCCCCTTTCTGGCCTGTTACCATGCTGTATATCTAAATTCAAATTCAAATTTAAAAATATATATTTACAGCAAGCAATATACAAAGAGATGGGAGAAGGAGAAAGACTTTTACACCTTGTTTATTCATGGGTATTGCTGGCAAGGCCAATGTTTTAATACTCCTTCCACAAGGTTATACATTTGAATGTAAATTTAGGCATAGCGACGTGCCACACAGTAACAGGCCCTTCCCGGCCCATGAGCCCGTGCCACCGAATTCCAGCCAAACTGACCTACAACCCCGTACGTTTTGAAGGGTGGGAGGAAACCAGAGCACCCAGAGAAAGCCCATGCAGGTCACGGGGTTAGAACTCCTTACAGACAGTGCGGGATTGGAACCCGGGTCCCTGGCCCTGTAACGATGTCACACTAACCCGTGTAGCTTGGTTTCCGACACTGCAACTATTGACCCCACAGAGCTTGGCGAATACATTTGGAGTAGGCAGGAATATTAACTTGTTTGCTTGGTTCAATAAAACAAATATCAAGGATTCAGCACGGGAACAGGTGCTTCCGGCTGACAAACTCATGCTGCTTAAATACCCCAATTAACTTACAAACCCCGTGCATTTTTCTTTGGAGAGTGGGAGGAAACCGGAGACCCCCCGCCGGGAAAAACTCTCGTAGGTCAAGTACAAACTCCTT
The DNA here is from genome assembly GCF_036971445.1 of Narcine bancroftii. Lineage (NCBI taxonomy): Eukaryota > Metazoa > Chordata > Chondrichthyes > Torpediniformes > Narcinidae > Narcine > Narcine bancroftii. Next base: position 185,031,052 of record NC_091470.1, read on the forward strand.
ACAGAAAGCGCCAGATTTGAACTCCGGTCACTGGTGCTGTGAAAGCGTTGCACTAGTCATGCGTTACTTAACGTCCACAAAACATTCTGTCCAATAGGACGTCGTCTGATATGGGCATTGTATTATATTCTTCTTCCGGCCATCCATCCCATAGGATGATGATGGTTCCTTTCAGTCAGTTTGTGGGGTTTGATATGAGGATACCCCACTCCTCAGAAAGGAGCAGTGTGTGTGGGAATGGATTTTAGGTGAGTCGGGGGTGTGCACAGGTCCAGACCTGCCCTCTCGTCATCCCCTCCCCGGATCCAGTGAGCGGCGCGGTCCAAGACGGCGGTGGGGGGTGGAGGTTCTGTTGCAGTGAACGGCCAGACCAATGCAAGGGATGCCCTTTCTGTGCTTCATAGTCCGCGTTTGCTCGTTGGCCAACGAGAGGGTTCGTCCGCCCTTTGACAGGTCTTGTTTTACATCCTGCAGGGTGTCTAGCCACCCTCCGCACCAGGCAAGGCTAGTGGGGGAGCTGGTTTAGTCACCGACCACCTGACCATGCGGCAATTAGTACTGGGTTTCATGGTACCAGTAGCACTCAGACAAGTGACCTGACCATGACTATATCATATACTAATGACAGGTGATTAGAAGTGGCATGGGTGCCAGGGTAATTAAACCATTCCGGGACAGCAACATTTGGTCCTGTGGAATTCCTGCATTAGAATTATCGTTGCAGCACATTTCACCTGCTGGGCCATAGCTTCAAATGTCATTAATTTGGTTCTGGAACATGGTGCCTGGAGAAATGGACTAGGGCTCATTTTCTGCAACGCTACTGCCGGTTGCCCTGAGTTCTTCAGTCTTGTGGCAGTAGTTCTGTCGGTGCATGTGACATTTTGCAGTAATGACAAACAGTGGCTGCAAAGGAGAGGATCTCTGAGCAAATTGAGCAAGTTCAGTAATGAGAGTTGCACCTGCCACGCCCCGTTCTCCCATCAGGATTTCTGAACGGACGTGTATGCGGTCGGACGCTGCCTGGATGGACGTCATGACTCTACTTCAACTGGCCCTAACGATAGGAGAAAGAAAGGCAAAGGAGAGTCCCCTTGAAGGCAGTCTGTCCGGGGATTCACCTCCAGCATTCTCGGTGCCTCTGCCACCGCACAGACTCCTGTTCAATCCGTCGGCAGCCTGGATTCTAGATCGAAAGCCCTGATAAGATCAGGAATCCTTCAGCCCCCGAGGCCCTTCGGGATTCCCTTCTTGCCCTCAGCACCCTCACAATCCCAGTTCTTATACCTGGTTCCCACAAGTTCGAATCCGGCGCTGTCTGTAAGGGGTTTGTACATTCTCCCCATGTCCACATGGGTCTCTGCCAGGCACTCTGGTTTCCTCCCACCCTCAATTGTTGTACTTGGCTGGCACAGGCTCTTCCCAGGTCCACACTGTTTTTAATTTCTTGGTTTGATCCAATTTTAAAATGCCTTTAAAGAAGGCTTCCCCCTTGAGGAGCCTATCGACGATCTACGGCACCATTTGCATGCTCTAACCTGTACCTTGCCCGGGCTCCTAGCTGGAGCCGTGAAGTTGCGGGATGACTCATGTCCGTTGTTCCACAGGGGACGTACATTGTGCCTTTGCTGGCCTCGGTCCTCTGTGACAAGTCGCAGTGGGACAAGCCCGAAGAGTTCAACCCGGGTCACTTCCTGGACGCAGCTGGCAAGTTTGTGAAGAGAGACGCCTTCCTCCCTTTCTCCACAGGTAAACGCATCTGCACAATTTGACAACCCCCCCCCCCCCCCCACCACCCCCACAAAATAAAATAAATCTCAATTGGTTCCCAGTGCCCATTGCAGCTCCTCGGAGCAAGAGGAGGATGCTCTGCCCCTCCACCTCCTCCTGTTGCCATTGAATCCCAGTTGATGTGAGGTACATCTCCATCGCTCCACTTGGTTCTGTTACCCTCTTCATCCTTGTGAGGCAAAAGTCCATCCACCTTTCTCAGTTGTAGCCAAGCCTCAGAATCCGACTGGGGAGGGAGGTTTTGAGAAACCCACTCATTCTGGAAATAATCCCCCCACCGAGTGGATTGGTTCCAATCTCTAAACCTGGCAGCATTCTAGTAAATCCCCTCTGCACCCTTTCCAACACTTCCACATCCTTCCTATATCTTTGCTGTAAAGAATGCAACTGCTGGCTTTCTCCAGCACTTTTACACACACAGAACTACTGAACACTACAGCACATTAACAGGCCCTTCGGCCCTTCTTGTTTGTGCCGGGCTGTTGTTCTGCCTAGTCCCACAGACTTGCACCCAGTCCATAGCCCTCCATAACCCTCCCATCCATGTACCTGTCCCCAAATTTTTTGTAATGGTTAAAATCGAGCCCTCATTCACCACTTCAGCTCGTTTCACACTCCCACTACTCTCTGTGTGAAGATGTTCCCCCTAAACCTTTCCCCTTTCACCCTTAACCCACGTCCTCTGGTTTTTGTCTCACCTACCCTCAGTGGAAAAAATCTAATTACATTTACTCTGTCTACGCTCATCATAATTTTGTACACATCTATCAAATCTTCTCTCGATCTTCTACACTCCAGGGAATAAAGTCCTTACCTGTGTAACCTTTCCATGAAACTCAGTTCCTCAAGTTCCAGACGCAACCTTGTAAGTCTTTGTACTCTTTCGATGCTCTGTGATTAGTAAGGGATTGCTTAAGGTGGGAAGGGAAGGTTGAGAATCAATTGTGACTGAAATATTTTGCTTGAGAAAATATGGCCCATTTCCTTTGGAGTTCTGAAACCATGCACCTAACGAGTCCATTAGGGACGGTTAAAACAGTGGTTCTCAAACTTTTTCTTTCCACCCACATCGGACCTGAAGCAATCCCTTACTGATCACAGAGCACCGATGGCAGAGGGATTACTTCAAGTGGGATGTGAGTGGAAAGAAAAAGGTTGAGAACCACTGGTCTAGATTGTGGAGTAGGTTCATGTAGGTCAGCACAACATTGTAGGTCGAAGGGCCTGTAGAGTGCGGGGATGTTCTATGTTCGGTTAATTAGCATTCATTTTGAGAGGGATAGAATATAAAAGCAGGGTGTGATGTGAAGGCTTTATAAGGCCACACGGAGTATTGTGGGGAGCTTTGGGCTTCATATCTCAGGAAGGATGTGTTAGCATTAGATAGGGTCCAGAGGAGGTTTATAAGAATGACCCCTTGGGTCAAAAGAGTTTCATGTGAGGAGCATTTGAAGGCTCTGAATTGTACTCGCTGGAATTTAGAAAAATGGTGGTGGAGTGGGGGGGCGGAATCTTATTGAAACCTACTGAGCATTGAAAGGCCTGCATAGAGAGGATGTGGAGATGATGATTCCGATGGTGGAGGAGTCTGGGACCAGAAGGTGAAGCCTCAGAAAACAACAACATCCCTTTAGAGCAGAGACGAGGAGGAATTTCTTCACCCAGGGAGGGGCTGAATATCTGTGGAATTTGTTGCCACAGGCGACTGTGGGGGCCGAATCATTTGGGGCATTTAAGGCTGAGGTGGACACATTCCTGTTCAGTTGGTTGAAAAGGACAGCAAATGAGAAAGGTGGGGCAGAATCGATGGGCCGAATGGCCCGACTCCACTCCTCTGGTCTAGGCTCAGAAAATGCTGCGCACAGTGGATCTGCGATGAGGAAAACACGAGCTAATGTTTCCAGGCCGAGGACTCTTATCAGAATGTAAACACAGATGAAATCTGTCATGGGCTTTGTACACAACTTCCACCCCCCTCACCGAGATGTATCTCAACCTTTCATTAATCTTTCCGACTGCCTGTTCTCACTTTGGAAGATTTCTCCAGAATCCAGACCAGTTTCTAGTGTTCTATAAATACCTGGGCTGAAAGCAGAGCGCAGGCTTCTGTTTATACAGTACGCCTTTGAATTCATTACTGCTTCACTGACTGACATTTTGTTCCCAGATTGTTTTTCTAATTCCTTTTGAAATCGGCATGATGTCGAATTACAGGGAGAATTCAGCTCGGCAAAAGGATCGTCAGTAATCTGACAGTGTTTTATCACCCACACATAACTCCATTGACTACCTCTCAACTACATCCGTATATCTTTCTCTTCCCGGAGGTAGACAAGAGAGACAAACGGCAGATGCCACAAACCTGCAGCAATGCACTGAATCCTTTCTCGGCAACAGGCCCTTCTGGCCCAAGAGCCCAAATTCACCTGCAATCCTGTGGATTCACATAAAACGATACAGCACAGTACTGGCCCTTCGGCCCACGATGTGGTGCCAACCTATATAGAATAAAACCCCTGTCATCCGGAATTCAAGCAAACGGCAGCCACAAGCAATGGGGGGGGAAAATGGTGGAAAATAAATAGGTTAAGAAAATATGGAAATTTCAAAATGGCACGTCTCACTGTTAGATTGCCAATCCACGCAACATGCAACCTCAAGGAACTGGAAAATTCATTTATCCGGCATCTACCAATCCCCATAGGTGTTGGATACCAGGGTTATACTGTATGCCATAAAAAAAAGAAACTTTTCCTACCTTATAACCTTCTATCTTTCTTTCAACCACGTGCCTTTATAAGATTCTCTGAAATGCCCCTAATGTTTCAGCCTCCACCACCATCCCTGTTGGTTGTGGCATTCCAGGCCCCCACAACCCTCTGTGTAAAAAGAAAACCTACCCCTGATGTCAGCCCTAAACTTTCCTCCCTTTATAGAGATGCCCTCTGGTGTTTGCCTCTCCCGCCCTGGGAAAAAGGCACTGGCTGTCCACCTGTCTATACCTCTCAGAATCTTGTAGACCTCTATCAAGTCTCCTCTCATCCTTCTAATCTCCAAAGGGAAAAGTCCCATTTCTGCTCACCTGGCCTCATGAGACATATTTTCTAATCCAGGCAACATCCTGGTGAATCTCCTCTGCCCCCTCTCCATAGCTTCCACATCCTTCCCGTAATGAGGTGACCAGAACTGAACACAATACTCCTAAGTGTTGCGACATTACCTCACAACTCTTGAACTCAGTCCCCCGGCAAATGAAAGGCCTTAACTGTCCTCTCAACCTAGGCAACAGCCTTGCGAGATCTGTGGATTTGGACCCCAAGGCCCCACTGTACTTCCACTCTGTTAAGTGTCCAGCCACTAACCCTGTACTCTGCCTTCTGGTTTGATCTTCCAAAATGCATCAGCTCACACTGATCCGGATTGAGCTCCACCTACCACTTCTCCACTCAACTCTGCATCCCGTCTATACACTGTTGTAACCTTCGGCTCCATCCACAACACCTCCAACCTTTGTGCCACCTGCAAACTTAACTGACCCATCCATCTGCCTCTTCATCCAGGTCATTTATATAAATTTAAAAATCACAAAGAACAGGGGTTCCAGAACAGATCCCTGTGGAACTCCACTAGTCACCGGCCTCCAGGCAGGAAACCTCCTGTGCATAACTACTCTCTGCTTTCTCCAGGCAAGCTGATTCAAATTCCCGTCCTTTTATTTTGGAGGGCAGGAGGAAACTGGAACGTGCAGAGCAAACCCACACAGGTCACAGGGAGAATGTACAAACTCCTTATAGACAGAGGCAGATTCAGCGGCACTGGTGCTGTAATGGCGTTATGCTAACCCTGCCCCCCCCCCAGAGAATCCTGGAAGAATTCCTTTCTCCCTCTCTGTACTTCCCCTGTTCTCCTGGGACAACTAAACATCTTTATCCTTGAAATAGCCTCACAAGGATGTTGGCAGGTCTTGAGGGACTGAGTTACAGGGAAAGGTTAAACAGGTGAGGACTTTATTCCCTGGAGCATAGAAGAACGAGGGAGGATTTGATAGAGGTATACAAAATTATGAGGGGTACAGACAGAGTAGATGTAAGTTGGCTTTTTCCACTGAGGGTAGGTGAGATACAAACTAGAGGGCATGGGTTAAGGCTGAAAAGGATAAAGTTCAGGGCAGGGGAGGGCAACCATTTAATTTAGATATACAGCACAGTAACAGGTCATTTCGGGCCACGAGTCCATGCGGCCCAGTTCACCTACAAGCCCCGGTACAGACTCGTCTGAAATGGCCTGTTATTGTGCTGTATGTCTAAATTAAAAATGAAAAGGTTGGATTTAGAGGGAACTTCTTCACACAGTGGGAGATGGGAGCGTGGAACGAGCTGCCAGCCAAAGTGGTGAACGTAGGCTCGATTTTAAGATTTGAGAAAAATTTGGACAGGAGCATAGATGGGGGGATGGGGTAACGGAGGAATATGGACTGCGTACAGGTCAGTGGGACAAGGCAGTAGTTCAGCACACCTTAGAAGGGCCGAAGGATCTGTTTTCTGTCCTGTAATGTTCTATAACGAGTTAACAAAATACCTGAACGAATTTAAAAGAGAATAAATTCTTCCCAAATGTTCACACAGTCTGTTTATGGTGAGGGAGCAATCCTTGATCAGTGTAACCAGGGGAGGTTCAAAGGTCTTACAGCCATTGGAAAGAGTCAAAACCCAATGCTGGAGAAACTCAGCAGGTCAAGCAGTGTCCTTTATACAGCAAAGGTAAAAGAACATCACTGACGTTTCTGGGTAGACCCCTTCATCAAGGTATGGGAAAATGTTGGCAGGCGTCTGAACAAAAGAGTACAGGAGGGAATGTGGTTGAAAAGGCAGGAGGTGATAGGTGGAGAAGGGAGGGAGGGGGCAGCAGCAATCAAGGGGAGGAGGGATAAGTGAAAGGAGGGAGGAGAACTGAAGAGTGGAAGGGAAGGAGGGAGGGGGAAGAGGCGAGCAGGTGAGCAGAAACTGGAAAAGTCACCTACTTGGAGAGGGCCTAGATGGAAAAATCAGGTGTTGTTCCATCATTTTGCGGCTGGTCTTGGCGGGACAGTACATAAGGGCCACGGACAGATGCATGAGCGTGGGAGTGTTACACAGAACTGATATGGTTGGCTACTGGGAGGTCTCTGTCCCTGGTGCAGACAGAGCAAAGGTGTGAAGCGAACCAAACTCCCGGCCTGTGCCCAGATTCTCCGATGTAGAGCTCCTGGAAAAAAACCTGCTCTTGAACCTTGATGTGCTGGCCTTCAGCTTTCTATACCTTCTGTCGCATGGTAGCAGTGAGAATAAGTTGTGGCCAGGGTCTTGGGAGTCTTTACAGATGACGTCGAATTTAAACCCAGGGCGCTGGCACTGTAATCGCATGGCACAAACTAGTTGCCCTTCGCAGAACTATTCCATTATTTAAAAATAAGGAGAGGAGAGGGCCAAGACTCCCGCATTCTCTCATCCCTTCCTCCCCACCCCCCCGCTACCTACCCCTATGACCGCAAGAAGTGCTCCATTTGCGCCCACCTTTACTCCCTCACCACCATTCGGGGCTCCAAGCCGTCCTTCAAAGTGAACCAACATTTCAGTTGGGAATCTGTGGGGGTGGGCCATCCGGTTGCTCCTTCTGTGGTCTCCTCTACATCGGAGGGACTAACCCAGTGGTCCTCAACCTTTTTCTTCCAACTCATATCCCACTTTAAGTACATTTAACTCTGCCATTAGTGCTCTGTGATTAGTAAGGGATTGCTTCAGGTGGTGTGTGGGTGGGTGGAAAGAAAAAGATTGAAAACCAGTTTTAATCATCCCTCATTGACTCGTTATATGCATGGTTTCATCGCTCCAAAGGAAATGGGCCAATGACAATTGTTCTCAAGCGAAATATTTCAGTCACAATTGGGTCTTGAGCAGTAATTCTCAATCTTCCCTTCCCACTCACATCCCACTTTAAGCAATCCCTTACTAATCACAGAGCATCGATGGCATAGGGATTACTTAAGGTGGAATGTGAGTGGAAAGAAAAAGGTTGAGAGCCACTGGCCTAGACACAGGCTGGGGAGATTGCTTCACTGAGCTCTGTTGCTCTATCCGTCAGTTGCACGACTCAACCCCCCCCCCCCACCCCAACCCCCTGGGCTTGTCGTTCACCACAGGTCGCAGGATCTGTCCCGGGGAGACGCTGGCCAAAGTGGAGCTCTTCCTGTTCTTCGTCACCCTGCTTCAGAGGTTTGACCTGCTGGTGCCGCCCGGAGGAACCGAACTTGACCTCACGCCCGTCGTGGGTGGAATATTGAGCCCAAAGCCACACCAATTGTGTGTCGTGTCTCACCAGCCATGTTGCTGACCGGGGCCTCTCATTCGCAGCACAAAGACCAGTGGGGTTGGACGGTGTCTTAAATATTTGTCCATGAGGTCAGCCAGCTTTGGGTGCTGACCAGCAAACTCTTCTCTCATTGGTTGTGGATTCTAATACATCTATTCGGGCATTTATTTACCACGGAGGAGATTAAAATAGAATGTTAATGAAAAGATTTTATTGCAACATCTTTAAACCCCAGGATGTTTCAACAGCATCATTACCAAGCAAGAAGAATTTCATCTCGACAAAAGTGGGGGTGAAGACCCCTCTTCAATGTAATTTTGTGTATCACCTCATTCGTTCAGTTTTAATTTAGATGTTAACAGGCCCTTCCCACCCATGAGCCCGTGCCATCCATATACCTCACTTAGCCTACAAACCCTGAATTGAACTCCAGGCCCCTCTCCTGTCTCTCCCTCTGTGTCCTTCCTGACAGCTCCCCTCCCCCTTTCCTTCTCCATTCAGAAAGCTACACCCCTTCTCCCTGTAGTAAAACATGCAGACACTGGTTGAAGTGAAAACACTGGAGAAACTCAGCTAGTCAAACAGCGAAGATAGTTACTTAACCAACGTTTCGGGCTTGAGCCCTTCATCAAGGTGTGGAAAAATGTCGGCAGGAATCCAAACAAAAAGTTGGTTCTGTATCTTTATCTTTGCTACATAAAGTTCACTGTTTGACCTGCTGAGTTTCTCCAGCGTTGTGTTCTTATTAGTACTTCCCTGTGACTTCTACCCTCCCACCCTTATCCACCTTTGTCCTCTTACCTGTTGGCCTGTGTTATATATGGATTGTGGAGAAACACATGACCTTCCTGTCTGTCTGGAACATTGTGGATTCTGGGTGGTCACGTGACCTCCTTGTCTGCCACCTCTTTGGAAGTTGCATCACCTGCCAATCAAGGTTGGACTCCGGCCACTCATTAGTGGACATCTTGCCGCTGCCTTCTTTAAATGACTCAGTGTCATCATTGACCAGACGCCCAGGTCAGAACAATATAAAGATCGATGCACGCTACATTTAATTCCCTCTGCCCCTTGGTCCAAGTCCCGGACATCACTCCATGTCAGGTCGCTACTGCGGACATCACTGGCGGAGTCATAGGTAAGGTGTGCACTACACTTCAGCTGGGCCACGGTACTGCAATAGATCAGTGCTGGCTGAGAGCCGCACTCACATTGGTACGGGAAACCGGGAGTGCGTTTGAAAGTCCGTCTGTTGTCTGTGTACACGTGCAGGTGCGTGTAAAAGATAGGGGGGCCACTGGTATCGGAGTCCAACCTGGGTCCAAAGTGAACGTCTACAGATAGTCCCTGACTAACAATGGTCCAATTTATAACTTTCAAAAGTTACGATGGATCGGATCCATAATGTACTTTTAATTTTGGCTATGCTATGATGTTTAGTGTCCTTCGACAGCACTGTGTCAGACCCTCACAGATCACACTGCACCGCTCTCTCCCCACAGCCGCATGTCGGTCCCCACACTGATCCCACTCCCCCGCTCTCTCTCCACTGTCCTGTGTTAGTTCCCACACTGATCCCACTGTCCCGCTCTCTCCCCACAGCCCTGTGTTAGTTCCCACACTGATCCCACTACCCTGCTCTCTCCCCAAAGCCCGTGTTGGTCCCCACACTGATCCCACTGCCCTGCTCCCTCCCCACAGCCCCGTGTCTGTCCCCACACTGATCCCACTATACCGCTCTCTCCCCACAGCCCATGTTGGTCCCTACACTGATCCCACAGCCCTGCTCCCTCCCCACAGCCCCGTGTCGGACCCACACTGATCCCACAGCCCTGCTCCCTCCCCACAGGCCTGTGTCGGTCCCCACACTGATCCGACTGCCCCACTCTCTCCCCACTGCCTTGTATCGGTCCCCACACTACAATTTTTTCGACTTCCGACGGGAGTGCCAGAACACAAAATATGCTTCTCCCCCTGCCCCTTCCTCCCTCCTCTCTTCCCCCCACATTTTTATTCAGGTGCCTGCCTGCCTTTTGCTCACACATTACCAAAGAGGTCAGGCCCAAAACGTTGGTAATACGTCTTTACTTCCTATGGGCACAGGACTCAAACACGAAAGTCCATAAATGCTGGGGTCGAGTGTAACTTGGATAAACCAAGGTAGGACGTACACGGTAAACGGACGGCTACTGAGGAGTACGGTAGAACAGAGGGATCTGGGAATACAGATGCATAATTCCCTGAAAGTGGTGTCACGGGTGGACAGGGTTATGGAGAGAGCTTTTGGCATCATGGGCTCCATAAATCAAAGTATTGAGTACAGGATATTGGATATTATGGTAAAGTTGTACAGTTTAAGGTATTGGGGAGGCCACATTTGGAGAATTGTGGGCCCTTTTGGTCACAGGAAAGATAGAAAGGGTGCAAATAAGATTTACAAGAATGTGATCTGGCACTTGAGTTACAGGGAAAGGTTAAACAGGTGAGGACTTTATTCCCTGGAGCATAGAAGAAAGAGTGGAGATTTGATCGAGGTTTACAAAATTGTGAGATTACAGATAGAGTAAAGGGTATAGGCTTTTTCCACTGAGAGGACATTGGTTAAGGGTGAAAGGGGAAATGTTTAGGGGGGAACATCTTCATGCAGAGAGTGGTCGGAGCACGGAACTAGCTGCCAGCCAAAGCGGTGAACGTGGTCGGGATTATGTCCGGGCCTCATGCGGTGTTGGATCACATGGTGTCTGAGCAGACGGTGGCCAGGTTCAGGTGCCCCCACCACCCCCCCCACCCGGGGACCAAATGTGTGATTGATGACAAAAATCACACTTTAATTTGATGCACGATACTGGGTAAGAGAGAGGTGGCCGCCATTACTGCTTCTCACGGTGTTGTGGCCATATGTTTTTGGTAGGTTTGTTTTTAGTTGTAGCTCTGTGTGTGTTTTGTGTAAGTAATGTAGTTGAATAAAGTTTGTATGTTTATTTTTTTTTAAAGTGGTGACCGACACAGGGCTGTAGGGAGAGCAGGGCAGTGGGATCAGTGTGGGGACTGACACTGGGCTGTGCGGAGAGCGGGGCAGTGAGATCAGTGTGGGGAACAACGGGGAGGATACATGGAGGCCTATGGTATGGGTGCAGGTCAGTGAGACGAGGAAGGCTCATGGTTCAGCACAGACCAGAAGGACTGAATGGCCTCTTTCTGTGCTGTACTATTTGGTTCCAATTTTGGTTCCATTTTTTTGGCATTTGATAGGTTTAGGAAGGATTGGTCTCGGGTTTCAAGATGCAGGTGTTTCACCCAGGGGGAAAGGTTCTTTGATCCGTACCCTGAATGACGACCAGACTACAGAGGGCTAAATCAAGCCAATTGCTTGGAGGACTGCAGATGCCAGAATATGGAGCTCAAAGGGTGGGGAAACATCAGTGATGTTGATGACACAGAGAGTTTTGGGGGCCTGGAGTGCCTTATCAAGGATTGTGGTGGAGGCTGGAACGCTAGGGGCATTCAAGAGACAGGCCCGTGGATGGAATAAAAATATAGAGAGTTATGGGGTAGGAAGGGTTTAGATTTTTATTTTGTTTGGGATATGTAGGTCAGTACAATGTCAAGGGCAGAAGGATCAGTCCTATGCTGTGGTGTTCCACATTCTTCAAATCTGCTGGAGGAATTCAGTGGGGTGAGTGATGTGGATGTCTTCGATTTAAAGTCATGAACCCTCACTCTCCTTTCTTCCCCCTTCCCCCTCTATTCCTCCCCCCCCCCACCACATCCGCCTCTCCCGTCACAGGATTCTTCCCCCTCCATCTGGTCCATCATCGCTCTCTCTCCCAATAGTTTCCATGACACCATCGTCACTGTCTCCAGGCAGATTCCAGCACTGACTGCCTTTGTCTCTTCTCACCCTGTCGAACTCGTCTACCTCCAGCTGAACCCTTCTCTTTTATTGCCTCTTGCGCCTTGCGTGGCATCCTTGACAAAAGGGGAGCAAAAAGAACCAAAAGGGAATCTCTTCAGAGACACTGAGTGCCTGTGGATTTGCCCCTCCTCCCCCCAGTGCTCCCCGCAGCCTCTGCAGCCACACTGACTCCTGTGCGATCCTTCGGCCACCCGAGGTCCAGATCCGAACCTCCGACACGGTCAGGAAGCCTCTAGCAGCCAAGGCCCCTTTGGGATCCCCTTCTTGCCCTCCAAGCCCTCTCGAATCTCAGTTCCGATACCTAGTTCAGGCAGCCTGCGAGGGTCGTTCAGCCACTGAGCCCTTCCACTGGTCTGCCGCCGTGATCACCTTCCACGTGGGGTCATCTCCCATGTTTCTCCTCACTGGAGGGTGGTGTTCTCTGGAGCCCTGCGCCAGTCCATGCTTCACCCCGAGTCTGCAACCCCTCGTGCTAGACTGCCAGGCACAGGTGCCGCCATCTTGAGCACAGATATCTGTTGTTATAGCATTTTTTTTTAATTTGCTCTAGAATACAAGGAACGATTGAGTAGACTGGGTCTTTATTCATTGGAGCGTAGAAGTTTGAGGGGGGGATTTGATAAATGTATTTAAAATGATGAGGGGGATAGATTGAGTAGATGTGAATGGCTCTACCCCTTGAGGGTAGGGGAGATTGGAATGAGGGGTCATAAGTTAAGGGTTAGGGGGAAATGCTTTAGAAGTAACATAAGAGGAAGCTTCTTCATTCAGAGAGGAGTGGCTGTGTGGGATGACCTTCCGGAAGAGGTGGTCACAGCAGGGTCAATTTTGTCATTTAAGAGGAGGTTTGATGAGTGCATGGATGTGAGGGGATTGGAGGATCATGGACAGGGAGCAGGTAGGTGAGGCTTGAGGAGATCACTTAAATCGGTGCGGACTAAAAGGGCCGAGATGGCCTCTTTCTGGACTGTAATTGTTATATGGTTTTAACAGGCTGTTTAAAGCATAGATGGAGCCTCTGGCATCAGGACCGGGCAGAAGGACCCTGCAGGGAAATGCCACGTCTCCGCTCTCTCAGGTCTACACCAGCGAAAGCTACCATTACAGCTGATCTGGCAGCGCTGCCATTTTTAACCACCCCCCGGCCCCTGTCCAACGCCTCCCTTTTGGCCCCCATTACACTAGCTCTGTCCCCTCGACTCTCTCAGTCTCCACGAAGGGGCTCTGACCCGAATAATCGACCGCGGATGCCGCCAAGTTCCTCCCACGGATTGTCTCTTTACTGATTTACACGATTTCTACCTTCCGCTTTCCAACGAGTTCTGCAGCCCCCTGCATCATTACCGTGGTACCAGCAGGCAAGCTCCTTCCTGACCTAGGCCTCATTCCAATCCTTTACCTACCCCCCACCCGTTCTTGCAGCCAACAATGCAACAAGAACTTTTTGGTATCAGACAAAAAGCAAAGGTGCTTCGGGGCCTCTTTGAGTCCAGGAGTTGGGATGTCACAGTAAAGTTGCATAAGACATTGGTGAGGCCAAATTTGGAGAATCGTGTGCAGTTTTGGTCACCTAACGACAGGAAAGATGTCAATAAGATAGAAAGAGTGCAGAGATTTACTAGGATGTTGCCCAGACTTCAGGGACTGAGTTACAGAGAAAAGGTTAAACAGGTTTCCTGGAGCGTAGTAGAATGAGGGGAGATTTGCTAGAGGTATTTAAAATTAAGAGGGGGATAGACAGAGTAAATGTAGTTAGGCTTTTTCCCACTGAGGGTAGGTGAGAGGACATGGGTTAAGAGTCTAAGGGGAACATGAGAGGGGGACTTCACACAGCGAGTGGTGGGGCTGTGGAACGAGCGGTGAATCTCAATTTGACATTTAAGTAGACAGGCATGTGAATGGGAGTGGGTGGTTATTAGGACTAGATAGAAAAATGGTTCAGCACAAACTAGAAGGGCTGAAGGGACCTGCTGTAATGTACTGAGGTTCTAAGGCTGTTAGCTTTTATTTCTCTCTCAAGTAGTAATGAAACAATGGCCATCGTGGAGTCTGTCAAGGATGCTCCCACCCCAATTGCAAGTGGCAACATTATCCATTCGACAGGAGCCACAGTTTAACCTCTTCCCAGAAACCCCAGAGAGACCATTGCCTTCTGCATTAGTTGCAGAAGCAGGATTAGAATGTGGAGTTTGCATGAGCCTGTCCCCTATTAGTGTTCACACTTGATGATCGGAAATACAGGCTTCTCCGCTAACAGTCCGTCTAGGTGGCTTGGCGTACATCCTAAAGGTTTGCTTCAGTGACGATGGCCCCCTCAGCAGGCACAATCCGGAGGATCCTGCGATTCAGCGACCCTCCTACAGCAGATGAGAGGTCCAGGTCAGAGAGAGGAGGTGCAGGGTGCAGATGAAACCTCTGCGACACAGCTGGAATGAGCAAGAGGAGCTCCACACCGGCCAAATCCTCTCCAGGATGAACCCGGCCACCTGCAAGTGGGCCAGAGAATGGAAGTAGCCTCAGTTAGAACAGCGGAGGGGAGCTGACTGGCTCGCTCACAGCAAGGAGGAGAAACCGTTGACACAGCCTCTATACATCAAATGAATGCAGATGGCCTGACGCATGGAGATACTTTAAAATTTCCTCTAAATTTAGACGGAACAGGCCCTTCTAACCCACGAGTCCGTGCCACCCAATTAATCTACAACCCCCAGTACATTTCTTTGAAGGGTGGAATGAAACCGAAACACAAACACAGACATGGGGAGAATGTACAAACTCCTTCCAGGCAACTCCGGATTCGAGCCCGGCTTGGCAGCGACGCGATGGCGTCACGTGAACCATATTCCTCAAAACAGCAAACTATCAGCTTCAGGCCCCTTGATTAAGGGGGAGGTTGAAGACTATTATCATCTGACTCTACATATACAAGCAGACGAAACAACATTTCACACCGGACCACAGCGAACACATATTTTCATAAAGATATAACTTGTCTGAGCAAGTCAGAATGCCCTTGCATCTGTACTCAGTTGTATGACAATAAACCTTAACCTATCAGTTGTGAAAGGTTGATTTTTGGTGCCAGGTCTCTACTCATTTCAACCTCACCTACTGGAAATATACTCTGGGTGGCAGGGTTAGTGAAATGCTATTACAGTGCCAATGACTCGGGCTCATATCCGGCACCGTCTGCGTGAACATTCTCCCCGTTTCGGCGTGAGTTTCCGTCCACCCTCCCAAAATATACAGGGGGTTTATAGGTTGATCGGTGGATTGGTGGGGGGGACGTGGAAGGATGTTTTGCCAAGCTGTGCGTCTAAATTATACGGAGGCAGCTTACCCGAAAGGAAAGGCATGAAGGCATCCTGGTTCACTCACTCCCCCCTCACCTCTTAATTTGTGGCTCTACCCCACCCAGTTCCTTCCCTGGAGGTCAGCAGAAGATCGGCTGTGGTGGAGAGGACACTTGCTGGCCAACCTCCAAGAGACTGACCACCCCCCCCCCACCGTTCTCCAGCCGATGACCTCACACTGGATCGTCCCTGTTGCCCCGGGTAGCATGGCAGGCTGGCTGTTGCTAAGCTGCCATTCTTGGCTTTGTGATTTAGGCACGGGCCTTGTTTATTTTTTAATGACTTTGCAGAATATTTTCCCGCCCCCCGTGTTTTGGGAATTGAGGCAGCCAGACCTGCCCATGGGGAGATGGCCCTGAGCCATCACTGCAGTGGGCCCATCCCTGATACCCTGGACCACTCCATAAGGCCGTGAAAGGTCTGGCACGTTACCACGGGTCACGCTGCAGTAGAGGCGGAGAACACCATCTGGCCTCCATTTGGTCAAGTTTATTCCATCACCTGTCCCCATCAATCGCTAATTCCTTTAGGAGCTGTTGTTCAACATTTATCGTACAGGAGTCCAAGTTTATATTATATTCCCACTCTACATATACAGCCCATTGAAAACAAACATTCTTCCAGACCCTACACACTCACTCACACACACACACACACACACACACACACACACACACACACACACACACACACACACACACACACACACACACACACATACTCACACAAACACATATTAATCATAGAAAGATAGAATTTAAATTAAATATACAGTAATAAAAAACCCATTATCTGACATTGGCAGATGCTATATAAGTGCATTTTCTGGTTGCTTTAAATTGCGTGTTACATAGATTGGCAAACCGACTGCTCAGGGGCGCCAACTGTAAATTCCTGTATTTTTTAGCCTATTTATTTTCCACAATATTTATTTTCCGGTTGCTGGAGGCTGCCGGTTGCTTGAATTCCGGATAATGGGTTTTACTGTATATCAATATTTTGGTTTACTCCATTATGGGATCTCAATCTCACAGCCTGCGGGAATAAGCTATTCCCTAGCCTGGCCATCCTGATTTTGATGTTCCTGTACCTCCTGCATCTCTGCTCCCAGTGGGTCCACTCCCCGTGGGTCCGCATCTGTGGCAACGCTGCCACTTCAGCACCTCCTTTTCACTGACATCAACAGTGCCCTGCGTGCAGAACCTTTACACAAGAACTGCGTTGGATTTAAAATGGCGCTAACAGCACGACAGAGCCCACGTGAGCATGTCAGGAGAAAACATTTTTACAACATTTTTTTGGAATACCTTATTTATAAATTTTTAAACCACAATAATAATTACATTCTAAATTATTTTTTAAAAAGTTATACATGTGGTAAATATCATCCCATCCCCCTCAACCCACCCTCCCAGACCATGCTCACACCTCTCCCGCCCCCCCACCACCACACCTAAAGAAAGAAAAACTGGAGAATCCCAAGAAAATGAAACATTTATACAATAAAATCTATTGAAGTTTACCAGGAAGTGAGGTCTTCAAAGAGTCAATCCTACGGGCAAACCAAAATTTTGTAAATATGGGCTCCATATTTTTCAAAAAACATTTATCTCACAGATTCTAGGTCATGTTCCCTAATGGTATAAAACTACAAAGTTCTGCGTGCCATCGTTCAACGCCTAAATCTATTTCTAACTGCCATGATATTGCGATACATTTCCTAGAAACTGCTAAAGCAAATTAGCACAAATTCAAATTGGTCTGCTGACCTCCCTGCTTCAAATTGCTCGCGATGGACGACACGAAGGTTGGAGGAGTTATGGATGGAGCTGAGGACTGTCGAAGGTTGCAAGAGGACGTAGAGTTGGGCAGAAAAGTGGCAGATGGAGTTTAATCTGGATAAGTGTGAGGTGATGCATTTTGGAAGGACAAACCAGAAGGCTGAGTACAGGGTTTAATGGTTGGTTACTTAAGAGGGTGGAGGAACAGAGGGTCCTTGAGGTCCAAACCCATATGTCCCTTAAGGTCACTGCACAGGTTGATAGGATAGTTAAGAAGGCCTCTGGGATGCTTGAGTTCAGGAGTAGGGAGGTCATGATGCAACTCTACAAATCTCTGGTGAGACCACACTTAGAGTATTGTGTTCAGTTCTGGTCACCTCATTATAGGAAGGATGTGGAAGCTCTGGAGAGGGGGCAGAGGAGATTTACCAGGATGTTAACCATATAACCATATAACCACTTACAGCACAGAACAGGCCAGTTCGGCCCTACTAGTCCATGCATTAGCAAATCCTCACCCTCCTAGTCCCACTGACCAGCACCCGGTCCATACTCCTCTAGTCCCCTCCTATCCATGTAACGATCCAGTCTTTCCTTAAATGTAACCAATGATCCCGCCTCGACCACGTCTGCCGGAAGCTCATTCCACATCCCCACCACCCTCTGCGTAAAGAAATTTCCCCTCATGTTCCCCTTATAATTTTCCCCCTTCAATCTTAAACCATGCCCTCTAGTTTGAATCTCCCCCACACTTAATTGAAAAAGCCTATCCACGTTTACTCTGTCCCTTTTAAAATCTTAAACACCTCTATCAAGTCCCCTCTCAATCTTCTACGCTCCAGAGAAAAAAGCCCCAGTCTGCACAACCTTTCCCTGCAACTCAGACCCTGAAATCCTGTCAACATTCTCGTGAACCTTCTCTGCACTCTGTCTATTTTGTTTATATCTTTCCTATAATTTGCTGACCAAAACTGTGCACAGTACTCCAAATTTGGCCTCACCAATGCCTTGTACAATTTCATCATAACCTCCCTACTCTTGAATTCAATACTCCGATTTATGAAGGCCAACATTCCAAATTTCTTCTTCACCACACCATCTACCTGAGTATCAGCCTTGAGGGTACTATTTACCATAACTCCTAAATCCCTTTGTTGCTCTGCACTCCTCAATTGTCTACCATTCAATGTATATGACCTATTTAAATTTGCCTTTCCAAAATGTAGCACCTCACATTTATCTGTATTAAGTTGCCTGGATTGGGAAACAAGTCTTATGAGGCAAGGTTAACAGAGCTGGGACTTTCCTCTTTGGAGTCTAGAAGGATGAGAGGAGACTTGATAGAGGTCGACAGGATTATGAGAGGCATAGATAGGGTGGATGGCCAGCACCTATTTCCCAGGGCAGGATCAGCAAACACCAGAGGACTTAAGTACAAAGTTTAGGGGAGACATCAGGGGTAAGTTTTTTACACAGAGTTGTGGGGGCCTGGAATGCCTTGTCGGGGATGGTGGTGGAGGCTGGAACATTAGGGGCATCTTAGACAGACACATGGATGAAAGGAAAATAGAGGGTTTTTGAAGGAATATATGGGTCAGCACAACATCGAGGGTTGAAGGGCCTGCTCTGTGCTGTATTGTTCCATGTTCCACATTCTACTCTCCTCATTAATGGGCAGGGTGTTGCCACTTTATTTAGCGTGGAACTTGCCAGAAGCTGTCTGTCTCCACGGCAGAAAGTCGGAGTGAGGCACGATATCTTTTATGTATGATCTAAGAGCCAGTGTTGGTTTAAATCACTGTACTCCGGAGGCAGTGATTATAAGCCTGTCTTTCTAGGGGAGGCAATTTGGACGTAGTTTGGATAATTGCCGAACGCGGCAGCAAATTATTTTTCATCTGCAGAACAAATTTTCTTTAGTGGGCACTTCCCTCAAGGAAAGGTTGAAATTAACAACTCTCCCTGCGTGTTGACGAGAGGGCTTTATTATCCAAAAATAAACTTTATTCACTATTAATTATTTACAAAAAAAGAAAATTGTTCAGTCTCTTCACAGCCTTAGCGTTGTGTCCATACCTTTCAATCGTTGTTTTCCTATTTACCCCTTTCCCACCCCTGGAGCACCTCGTCGTTACTCCCCCCCCCCCCATTCTGTTGTTTGAGGATCTTCCCCTCGGTCTCAGCCCCTCAGTGCCCAGTAACGGGAGGACTCCAGACTGTGGTCCTTCCCCTGTCAGCCGCGTTCCCCTCACCGACTTCTCCGTGAGCTGAAAGACCAACAGGTTCCGGGCCGACCAAAGGGCGTTGATGGTCTTCTTCCAGCAGATCTGGACGTCTGGCACTGTGTGTGTCCCTAGGAACAGTCCATAGATCAGAGAGACCTCTGTCACATTGCCGCTGGGGATGCCAAGGATCCCTCCATCCTTCTCCATGCAGATTCTTAGTCAATCTGGATTCAGCAAAGAGGTGGGCGACTGTCTCCACTCCTCCACAGTTGTCTCGGGGACAGCATGCATTGTGGGTGATGTTCTGGTTGAACAGGAAGGATCTGACCAGCCCACACTCAGTCCCCACACTGATCCCATGGCCCCGCACTCTCCTGACACCCAGCACTCAGTCCCCACGCTGATCCCACTGCTCCACGCACTCCCAACACCCCTCTCTCAGTCCTCACTGCCCCGTGCTCTCCCAACACCCCTCTCTCAGTCCCCACACTGATCCCACTGCCCCACGCTCTCCCAACACCCCTCTCTGTCCCCACAGTGATCCCAATGCCCCATGCTCTCCCGACAGCCTGCTATCAGTCTCTTTTTTTTTAAATCTTTTATTTGAATATTTTATTTATCAGTATTCAAACTTAAACTCATACTATGATCAATATTCATCAAAACATGGTCATCATTTCTGTACAAGGTTCACCATTGAGTCCAAGTCCTTTTTCTACCCCTCCTTTATCACACACAATAGACCACATAACAACAGACATTCAAGACACTCACAACAAAGGTTAAAAACCTAAATCAGGTGTATGTGGATTTGTTACGCCCCGCAACCCTTGACTTGGCCATTATCCTATCCATAGTTTTATTTTGGATTGGGATGGGATGGGGCTAGGCTGTGAGACAGGACGGCCCACCCTATAGCTGCGCACCTATGAAGTTTAGGTATAGTTTCCAAATCTTTTTTTTAAATTTTTTTATTTTTCACACCATAAATCACATTAGCCATGATATACACAATTTCTTTTTCACACATATACAGTGACTACTTCTCCCCCCACCCCCCCTTTCCTCCCAAACCACCCCCCCACCCCCCCATCTCATCCATTTTAGGTATACAATCTAGGTTGCATTAAGCCAGTCAGACAATGTTGTCATTCAACAAAATTACACCAGAAATTCTACTGAGTCCATTCTTTTCTTTCCTTCTCCTTCCATCAACTTAGGTAATGTTTGTCCCCGGTAGGTTTTCGCTATTGTATTTAATGTAAGGCTCCTATACTTGTTCGAATATTTCAATATTATTTCTTAACCAATATGTTATTTTTTCTAATGGAATACATTTATTCATTTAAATTTGGTAGTTTATTCCTTTTAATTTGGTTATGTATTCCATTAATATTTAAAGACATATAGTTCAGCGTAGCCCTTTTATATTTTGTTTATCTTCTCTTTCCGTTTTTCCATCATTACCTTTCCTCCTTTTCCATTTCTGTTTTCTTATTTTCAACTCTTTATAAGACAACATTCCTACAACATCCAACATTTTCCTTATTCTCCTATTTCTATCTTATTTATCCCCAATCTCCCCTTCACCTCCTGAGTTGTCCTTTATCCCTTGTCGGACAACCACATCTCCCCTCTCCATTTGGATTTGCGAATCCACTCGCAAGCGTCAACTGATTTTGCAGTGACCGCTATTTCCCCCCACCCCTCCTCCCCCAGAAAAGATTTCACTTTTCATATGTCACAAAGGTCACTCTTTTAATTCCCTCCTTATTCTCTCTATTCCATTACCTTCCCTTATTAATTCTTGTCTATACTATCTATATTTTCCTCTAAGTACAGATACATTCATGTATGCTCCTTGTCTCTATTCACTCTTATACCTCTTTACCCGCATACATATCAATCGTGATCATTTTTACTCTCATTACCCGTCTTCATCCCTCAGTCTATTTTTGTCTTTACCCACATACATATCAATTGTGATCATTTTAACTCTCATTACCCGTCTTCCTCCCTCAGTCTATTTTTGTAATTGTTCTGCAAATTTTTGTGCTTCTTCTGGATCCGAGAATAGTCTGTTTTGTTGTCCTGAAATAAATATTTTCAATACCGCTGGATGCTTTAGTATAAATTTATACCCTTTCTTCCATAAAATCGCCTTTGCTGTATTGAACTCTTTTCTCTTCTTTAGGAGTTCAAAACTTATATCTGGATAAATGAAGATTTTTTGCCCTTTATACTCCAGTGGTTTGTTGCCCTCTCTTACTTTTTCCATTGTCTTCTCCAGTACCTTTTCTCTTGTAGTATATCTTAGGAATTTTACTACAATAGATCTTGGTTTTTGTTGTGGTTGTGGTTTAGAGGCCAATACTCTATGTGCCCTTTCTATTTCCAATTCTTGCTGTAGTTCTGGACATCCTAGGGTCTTAGGGATCCACTCTTTTATAAACTCCCTCATATTCTTGCCTTCTTCATCTTCCTTAAGGCCCACTATCTTTATGTTATTTCTTCTGTTATGGTTTTCCATTGTATCTATTTTTTGAGCTAGTAGTTCTTGTGTCTCTTTAGTTTTTTTATTAGATTTCTCCAATTTCTTTTTTAAGTCTTCTACCTCCATTTATGCTGCTACTGCCCGCTCTTCCATCTTGTCCATTTTCTTTCCCATTTCTGTTAAGGTCATCTCCATTTTATTTATTTTCTCTTCTGTGTTGTTTATTCTTTTTCTTAAATCCTTAAATTCCTGTGTTTGCCATTCTTTAAATGACTCCATGTATCCTTTAATAAGAGCAAGTATATCCTTTACCTTGCCTTTCTTTTCTTCTTCTATTTCACCATACTCTTCCTCTTCTTCTTCCTCTGGGTTGGCCATCTGTTGTTTCTTTGTTGCCCTTTCCTCCTCTTCTTTCTTGTTTCTATTGTCTTCTGTGGTCTCTTCTTGCTGCAGGTGTTCTGCAGCTGTCGTTGCCGGCTGTGGAGATCGACTCCCCAGCTGGTCCCCCCTCCCGTCGGTGTGTTTTTTTTCATTCGCATGCGCGGTTGCGCACTTTTACTCGGCTCTGCGAGCCATTTTTGTAGTCCATTATTTACCGACCTGAGGGAGCGGGTTTCTCTCTCCGCAGCGGGCCTCTTCGGACAGGTAAGGCCTTCACCTTTTTCCTCCTTTGTCTTCTCTTCCTCTCTTCTTACCGTTGCTTTCGACTTTTCTTTTTTTGTCGCCATCTTCTTTCCACCTTTATACTCACTTTTCTGTAACTTTTATTTCTGTGCCTTTGTGTTTTCTCTTGTTTTTCCCGACTTTTCTGGAGAGGGCTGGAGTTCACCGTCCGGCCACTACTCCATCGCGTGACTCCTCCCAGCCTGCTATCAGTCTCCACGCTGATCCCACTGCCCCACACTCTCCCAACACCCCTCTCTGTCCCCACAGTGATCCCAATGCCCCATGCTCTCCCAACAGCCCGCTATCAGTCCCCACGCCGATTCCACTGCCCTCGCGCTCTCCCAACACCCCTCTCTCAGTCCCCACACTGATCCCACTGCCCCGTGCCCTCCTGACAGTCTGCTCTACCTGTACAGCAGGCCTTTATCCTGAGAACTGAGAGAGATGCTGTGACGTACACAATGCCGGGAAATCTGACGGTCACTATCAATCGCACGTAACCATTGATACTTGTGAACATACGACCAAGTGTAATTCTTATATTTGTCTATATTTTTTTCTTTATTTTAAAAAATTTATACAGTTTTTTTATCGTATGTACGGATAGCCATAAGTTGGGGAGAGGCCATCTTTACCTTCTATGGACACTGCGAAACCTGCTGAGTTCCTCCAGCAATTTTACAGGATTGGTGACAAGGTCGATCACTTCACATTAGGACAGTTACTTATTTCCAAATCTGAATAGAAATCTGTACAATCTCCTCGAAACCCTGTGTGACCTACTTAGCCTTGGGTGTGCGGTAAGAAACGATCACAGCATGGTTTAATCGCCGAGTCTGGAAGCTGCATGTTCTAGCTGACAGGAAACAGCCAAGATGGAGTTTGCTCCTGATCGATACGTGAATAACTTTCTGTTCTTTCCAATCCTGATGGGTGACTGCATGGGAAGGGGTGGCATGGGGATTGAACCCTCTTCAATGTCACAGTTCAGTTCAATGTCAAAGTTCAAGGTTCCTTTTATTGTCATGTAATAATACAGGTGCTCCCCAACGTACATACGTGGTCCGTTCTGGATGACCAGTCATATCTCAGAATGGACATATGTCGGGGACTTGCCCTCCCCATGATACTGAAGAGTAAAACGATCGATTTCCTTCCATTCTCTATCTCCGAATCCTTCTCGTTCTCTCTGTGGCTGCAGACCCTGAGCACCCTGCAGACTCTACTGGCCTCTAAAATCTGACCGAACGTCAGAACATTGAGCGATAAGCCAGCTCTCGCAAGAGGTTGGCCACCAGCCAACGTGGCGGCCACCAAGGGCAGCTCTCGCGAGAGGTTGGCCACCAGCCAACATGGCGGCCACCATAGATGAGCCCGATTTTCACCGTAATCGCACAGGTTTTATATTTTTTCTTTATTTTTTTCAAATTTCAGTCATATGTGCGGATGGACATAAGTCGCTTAGGTCGTGAGTCAGGGAACACCTGTATATAAAAATGTAATACACATGATACACTTCAACTTCCATCTGCCGAGCGTTGCCCGGCACCCCTAACAATAAGAAAAAGAGAAGTAAAAGAGAGCCCCTTCAGAATGAGCCCCTCGCGGGTCCGCTTCCGTGCTCGCCTTCCCTGTAGTATCATCTCCTCTGCTTCTCCCAGCTTCTGGTTCCCCGAAGCCTGCAATCCCTCGTGGTGCGCTGGCATGCACTGGCCCTGCCCTCTTGGGTACGGACCCCTGTGGTGGCAGGATTTAAAGAAAAAATCTACAGATTTCTTAAATCGAACTTCTTCACACAGAGGGTGGTGGGGGGTGGAACGAACTTCCAGCTGAAGTGGTGAATGCAGGGCTCAATTTTAAAATTTAAGAAGGATTTGGATGGGAGGGGTATGGACAGCGATGGGCTGGGTGCAGGTCAGTGGGACGAGGAAAGGAAATGGTTTGGCACAGACTAGAAGGGCCTGTTTCTGGGCTGTAATTGTTCTATAGGAATGAATCTAATTTTAATGGGAAGTAAAGGGCCGTGGGTTGTATAAAGAATGGGGATGAGTCAGTGTACAAGGGTGGAGATTGAAAACTCGGCTGAAACGTGCAACATCAACAACCTCACACTCAATGTCACCAAAACTAAAGAGCTGATTGTTGACTTCAGGAAGGTGAACGATCCAGTGATCACTGGGGGATCAGAGGTGGAGAGGGTGAGCAAATTTAGGTTCTTGGGAGTCACTATCTGGGAGGATCTTTCCTGGACCCAACATAGCAGTGGCATCGTGAAGAAAGCTCGTCAGCACCTCGATTTCCTCAGGAATTTGCGGAGCTTTGGTACGACGCCGGAAAGCCTGGTTAATTTCTATAGATTTGCGGTGGAATGTGTGCTGACCGGCTGCATCGCGGTCTGGTATGGGGAACACCAATACCCCTGAGTGTAAAGCCCTCCAAAAAGTAGTGGACCCAGCCCAGGACATCCTAGGCAAAACTCTCCCCACTATCGAGCACATTCTACGGGGAACGCTGCCGTTGGAGAGCAGCAGGCATCATCAAAAACCCTCCCCACCCAGCACACGCTCTGTTCTCTGCCATCAGGAAAGAGGAATCAGTGCCACAAGACTCACACCTCCAGGTTCAGGAACAGCTGCTACCCCTCCACCATCAGACTCCTCAACGGCAAACTCAATCAGGGCCTCTTCCTTGTGCACTTTATTGATTTTCTTTGCTCTCTTGATATTGCCCAGTTAGTTTGTTTTACAATCGCTATTCACTTACTGTTCTTTATTTGTTCACATTTCATTATGTATCCAGTTTAGTTTTTGCATGACCAATTAGTGGTGATTCTGCCACACCCACAGGAAAAAGGAATCTTGGGGCTGTGTGTGATGTCAGGTATTTACTTGGGCAATAAACCTGAAATCTGATCTAAAGGGTGACCAACATTTCAGTCCTAGGCCCTTTGTCAAGGTATGACAGACGTCTGAATAAAAGGCTGGGGGGGGGAGGAGAAACGCGAGGGAAGGGCATAGGGAGGAACACAGGCAAGAGATCGTAGGTGGGAGGGTAGAAGAGCTAAAGGCTGAGGTGTAGCTCTCTGGACGGAGAGCGAAGTGGGTGGAGAGCTGAAGAAGACAGAGATAAAGGTGAAGGTTCCATTATTGTCACGACATTTAGAATTTAACATAAACAAAATACTTTAACTTTGTCCACCGTAAGGAAGACTGAGAATTGTCGTTTCGTCTAGTGCCCCCCGACAGAAATGAGGCCCCAGCGAGGTACGAACTCGCGACCCCTGGTTTACAAGGCCAGTGCGCTAACCACTGAGCTATTGGACGGGGGAGAAAGAGAGAGGTTCGGGGGGGGGTTTAATGGAAGCTGGTGAAGTAAATGTCCATGCTGTCTGGTGGGAGGCATCCCAGACGGACTATGAGGAGTTGTTCCTCAAATCTGGGGGGACCTTTTGTTTGGAAGTGCCGTTAGGTGTCGTTCCTCCAATCTCCTTCCTGTGGATGCTGCATGACCTGCTGAATTTTCTCCAGCGCTCGAGAAAAAGTGTGGTGACGTTGGACTGTAACATAACACAGCAATTCCATTTTTTTTTACAGCCCATTGACTAATTCCATAGCAACTCAGTTCACTAAATTGTCATGGAAATACCTCGGCCTGCTGTGGGAAAGCAGATTGGCAGGACTCTCCGTCACATTGATGGTTAATTCATTGTCAAGTCAAGTCTATTATCATCCGATTGTACAAGTGCAGCCCAAAACAGCGTTCTCCGGTCCTTGGTGCAAAACACGCGCGCTGAAAAACAATGCACAGGACAAGTATTTCACCCATACAGATAAATAAAGAAATATTTCTTTGCACAAATGAGCATCTCAGATGGTTAGTGCGAGCAGTTTCTTTGGTCGTCCAGCAACTTACCATTGTAGGTGGTGATTTGATGATCCTGCCAGAAACCAGCAAAAGGTGGCCAGTGCTGCAATGAAGCAACCTTTACATTTTAAATTTCAACGCACAGCACGGTAACAGGGCCCCCACAAGCCCATGCCACCCAAATACTCCAAATTGACTTAAAAACCCTTGTATGTTTTGAACGATGGGAGGAAACCGGAGCAGCCGGAGGAACGTACAAACTCCTTACAGACAGCACCGGGTTCAAACCCGATTATGGTCTCAGCCAATTATGTGTCCAGCTGGCTAGCTCACCCTGCAACCCTTGTGATCTAAACTTCTGGTCCAACCGACCATTAGATTTGGGTTGATTTTTTGAGTCAAGTTTATTGTCATCTAATTGTACCCTTACAACCCGACGAAACAGCGTTCTCTGCTCCTCGATGCAAAACACGCAGACACACAACCAGATGTAACAGACGTACGGACAAACAATACATATGCAAAATAGATCCAAATATTGTTTTGTGAATATGATAGTCTCCGAGGGTGAGTGCGTGCGGTTCCTTTGGTCGTTCATCAGTCTCGCTGCCCGTGGGAAGAAGCTGTTCCTCAGCCTTGTGGTGCTGGCTCTGATCCTCTTGCATCTCTTCCCTGATGGAAGCAGCTGAAAGAGGCTGTGGGCAGGGCAGAAGGGGGGGGGGGGGGTCTTCAACGATTTTGTACGCCCTCTTCAGACAGCGATCCCGGTCGATCATGTCAGTGGGGTTGGGGGGGGGAGGAAGACATCACAGGGGGGAGGAGACCTATTATAAGGGGAGGGAGACTTATTCCAGTCAAGAAGAACCTTGTCCAAAGCCTTCCCAATGGAAATTAAAATGAGGGCCATTGAAATCTCCCAGCTGTGTAGGATCGGAAACCTGGCCTTCCCTCCTTGAAGTTCAACAACGACGTCGGCAGATGTGTGCAATACAGAAACGTGCTGGAGAAACTTAGCAGGTTGTGCAGCGTCCATGGGATGTAAAAGGGGTGAACGCCATTGCTTGTCCAGAATGCTTGTGCATTGTATTCCCTCTTTCAGCTCTTCATCTCAGGAATGACAGAGCTCCATCTCCTCATTATATTGTTTTCTTCATCTTATTCTCTTTAACAACACCCCTGCCAGCCAGCCAGTGGATATCTAACTTAAATTAGGAAGCTTGGTAAATTTACATTCACTCCCAGAGCGCTCAAAGAATCCCTAAAACCATGTACAAGAGCATACAACATAGAACATTGTTTTGAGGAAGATACTGTGACAGAGTATATAGATATGTTTTTGAGAGATAAATTGGGAAAGGTTTGTTAGAGAAGGTCACATACAAGCACTTTAAAACAGATCTTATTTAAAATACTGGAGCTCTACCCCATGCTAGACATGTCAGGACCTCAGAGCTTTTGCAAGAGCTTTGAAGAGTGCTCAAGAGACTTCACTAATGGATTGTTGTTTACAAAAGGCAACAGATGAAAGAGCTTGTCGGAGCCGCTGCTGTGTGGAAGAGAGCTTGTTGTTCTAAGATGGTCATGTGGTTTTGCAAGCATAGAGAGTCAAGCAGGCTTTTTCTTGAGAGAGAGATCAGTTCTGCAGGGCTATAGTCAGCAGCAGCAATTGGGACTGGAACAGGACAAGCTGGCAAGCTTGTGGAAAATCCCATATGGAAGACAGCCTGGTCAAAGCCCTTGTGGTTCATGCAAGAGGAGAGGACTGGCTGTCTAATGTTTCACTTGGAATAAGATAAACAGAAATGAACTCTGTGGTGACTTGAAAGAAAGAGGTGATCATCTGGAGAACCCTGAAGGGGGCAAGTTTCATCAGCAAGACACTGAAGTGGCCAATTAAAAAGGAATCAGTTGTGGGTGTCCATTGAACAACAAATCTCTCTCTGAAAACTGACAAGAACCTTCCTGAGTGATAACCATTTACCTTTCAAACACCAAAGCCTGGTGAACTTTATACATGTTAAATTCTGTGCACAGTAGAAGAATTGCCTACAACCAGTGAACTTGGAGGAATGAGAAGAGAGATTTGAATGTGAATCAAAGAACTTTTCTGAACTTATACACACATTACATACACATGTAAGTCCACACACATGGACTTAGAATCAGAAGGGGATCAGGTTAAGTAAGACAATAGAGATAAGAAAGTTTGATTCTATTTTCATGTTTAAAGATAATTAAAAGCAACTTTTGTTTAAGTGACCATTTGTCTTGGTGAATATCTATTGCTACTGGGTCTTGGGGTCCTCTGGGCTCATAACAATACACCGCCATGTGCTGCAGAAGAGACATTGTAGGACATTGCAGCACAATTGAGACCCTTTGGCCCTTCATGTTGTGCTGACCTCATAACTCTCTATTTTTTCTTTCATCCATGTGCTTGGTGCAGTGTCTCTTAAACCCCCTTCCCTATTGTTCAAGCCTCCACCACCACCCCTGGCAAAGTATTCTAAGCACCTCTGGGTAAAAACAATTACCCCAAAACTTTCCTCCTTTTGTGCAGAGTCCTCTGGTGTTTGATATTTCTGTCCAGGGATAATAGGTGCTGGCCTGCTCTCTCAGAATCTTATCAAGTCTCCTCTTATCCTTCTTTGCCCCAAAGAGAAAAACCCCAGCTTTGCTAACCTGGCCTCATGAGACATATTTTCCAATCCAGGCAACGTCCCGGTGAATCTCCTCGGCCCCCACTCCATAGCTTTCACATCCTTCCAGTAATAAGGCGACTGGAACTGGAAAGCTTAATTTAAGTGTAGTTTCTGCCCTCCAGCTTTTCACTTCCAAACCAAAGTGCCGTTGATCTTCCAAACCAAGACGCTTTTCTTTGCAGGATGAGAGTTTTGCTGCATTTATTCCAATTCTCCCTCGAACTGAAGGGCCAGACTTGGAGCATTGCGTTCAGTTCTGATCGCCTCATTGCAGGAAGGGTGCCGATGTTTAAAGAGAAGTTGCAGTGGAGGATTTCCAGGATGTTGCCTGGATTGGAGAAAAACAGAACCAGGGCATTGGACCGAAGAAGGTTGAGCAATGATTTAATGGAGATACCTAAGATTATGACGGGCTTGGACAGGGTGGACAGTCAACACCTTTTATCCTGTGGCGGCATTAGCAAATGCCAGAGGGAATCTGCGAGAATGGTGGGTGTCTGGAATGCATTGCCAGGGGCGGTGGTGGAGCCTGGTACGGTAGGGACATTCAAATGGCTCTTAGACGGGTACGTGGATGTATGAAAAGTAGAAGATGGTGAGTGTATGGTAGGGAACAATGAGATTGTTGTGGTGTACATAGGTCGACACTGTGGGCTGAAGAACCTGCCCTGTGCTGTAATGCAGCCACTTTTAACCTTTTTCCAGCTATGACCCTCTTAGGACTCTGCTCAAAGTTTATGGGCCTCGTTCCCTGTCAAGTTTTGGTCTCATCATATCTCTCTCTCTCTCTCTCTCTCTTTCTCTCTCTCTCTCTCTCTCTCTCCTCTCTCTCTCTCTCGCTTCTCTGTCTCTGGCTGTAAGGGGTGCTGGGCAGTTTCTGCCAATGGTGACCTCTGCCCGCTGAAAGGAAACTTTGCATCACATTTACCATTTTAATAAAATCACCTTGAATTCTCTCCTACTGACTACATCAAAAATGTTTACGTTAGTTGAGGTAAAAGGACCGGCTGGCGTTGGCGCTGCGCGATTGCTCAGCAAAGGGAGGAGTGAGGCACTCCTTCCGTCTGATAGCCAACAGGTCACCCTCGGGGCAAGGTGTTTAACCTCCTGATCAGGGTTACATGAAGCCGTGGATTGCAGGTGGTGGATGGTTTTTACAGGCAGGTTCTACAAATTGGAATTTATGGTTGTAAAACTAAGCACACCGGGCAGATGAACCTGCAGATCAATGGCCAGGCTGAATGTAGTATTTCAATAATGGAACTTTCAAGGGGTCAATTTAACAATCATACAGACCGCTGTCCGTCTGTACAGCCCTCAGGAGGAGTAGATTTCCTTCCCTGATGACTTGAGTGAATGAAACGAGGTTTTCACAACAATCCAATTGCTGATAATAGCTTTGTAATTTCAGGATTAATTCCATTAATTTCATTACAATCCTAGATGCTAATGGACCGGGGCAGAGCCAACAACCTGTATCTGAATGTTAATAAAACAAAAGAGATGGTAGTCGGCTTCAGGAGGGCCATGGGGGAGGGAGGTGGTTGAAGGGGAAACACGCTCCGCTGACCATTGACGGCTCGTCCGTCGAGGTCGTCAAGGGTATCAGGTTCCTCGGAGTGCACCTGGTGGAGAATGCCGTGAGACCCTGCAGAAGATGGTGAAGTCAGCAGAAAAGATCACTGGGGCCTCTTTTCCTACTATGAAGGACGTTGAGAGCACTCATTGCAGGCGAAAGGCAATAAACATTCTGAAGGTTCCACACCCGCCTCACGTAAACTGTTCTGCCTTCTGCCACCTGGTAGGAGGTACCGTAGCACTCGGGCCCACATATCTAGAGTGGGCAACAGTTTTATCCCACCAAGCCATCAGGCTCCTGAACTCCCAGAACCTATGTGGATAGGGTACCGTGGACTTTTACTGTACATGTATTAATATTTTAATGTGCTTAACTTCCATTCTAACTTATACTTATGTAAATATGTCCCATGGTCCTGGAGAAACACTATCTCGTCTTTACTGTACATATGAACAATAAATAAAGGTGGCTTGACTTGACTTGATCATTATTTAAACCTGTCAAAGTCTTGGAGGGTCTGCAGCACCCAAGGAATACCCAATTGGTTGGAGTGAAACTCAAGGTCAAAGTCGATCACAGGTCCTCGGAGCTGTGAGGGCACAGTTTTACCTGTCGAGATTTCAGGCAGTGTAGAGGATGACTAGCCTCTGTTCTTCCTCCATCTGCCTCCTCTAACCTCCTCCATCTTCCCCCTCTGTCTTCCTCCTCCATCTTCCTTCTCCAACTTCCTCCTCCATCTTCCTTCTCCAATTTCATCTTCCTCCTCCGTCCTCCTCCTCCATCTTCTACCCCTCGGTCTCAGCCATTCAGTGCCCAGTAATGGGAGGGACTCTAGACTGTGGTCCTTCCCCACAGCGCCCTCGCGCTGGCAGCGCCGAATCAGTGCGTCCCTCAGCATGTGCGCCTGCAGCCTGGAATGTGTCATCAGCAGCGTTCCCCTCACCGACATAAAAGACCAACAGGTTCCGGGCCAACCAAAGAGCATCTTTCACCAAGTCATGGGTCCTCCAGCGGTTCTGGATGTCTGACTCTGAGTGCATCCCCGGGAACAGCCCATAATCAGGGAGCCCCACCGTCACACCGCCTCTGGGGATGAACCGTGACAACGACCCCTCCCCTTCTCCACACACTCTTTGTAAATCTACATCCTGCAAAGAGATGGGCGATGGTCTCCACTCCACCGCAATCAATTCAAGGACAATGTGTATGGTATGTGATGTTCCAGGCCCCCTGAAAGTTCCATTATTGAAATACTACATTTAGAATGTAACATACATTAAATTCTTTAACTTTTGTCTACCGTAAGGCACTTTGTCCAGCGGCCCCTCCCAGAAACCTACAGCACCTGGTGATCCCAGGCGGTCTCCCCTCCAAGTACTGACCAGGCCTGTGCCTGCTTAGCTTCTAAGATCAGACAATCCCAGGCGTATTCAGGCTATTAGGCTGTGAATGCTACTTCTCAACAGGGGCCCTGGCACATTTAAATAAAAGCCTTGTTTTCCTTTTACCTCATTCATCGTCCAAGGGCCTTGCTGTTCAGCGTGGGCGATGATTTCTCTCCACCCATCATGATCTCAGACCCTCCGAATTGGAGTTGTTGCCTCCCCTGTTCTCCATCTTTGAGTTGAGACCGTCGTCGATGTTGAATCGATGATTGGGAGGGCTCCTCTCACAGCCAGCCCCAAGCCCTGGTGCTTGTTTGTAAGCCCTGGCCATGAGGCATCCCACCAGAAAACATTCACGTCAGCAAGGAGCAAGAGCCCGTCGGCTTTTCTGAGGTCTAGATTTTCCTTGCCTCGATCTTCCTCAAACAAGCCATGGTCCTGAAACTATAAACTTGCAAAACCCCTCACCCCTCAAACAGGCTCAGAGAGAGCATCTGAAGCAGAATAGAGGGGTTGTGCACCCAGATTCTGATTCGGCTATGAATAATTCAGAATCTCCCATCAAACGCCAACCCTCTGAAACACACATTGTGCCATGTTACAATTGGGAATTAATTTATTTTTTCTCAAAATAATTTAAACAAGTAGCATCAATTTATACCTCGTTTCCAAACATCGCTGGGAGGTTAGAGCTGGGTGGGAAATTCTGAATTATTTATGACAGCACTGAACATCCAATGCAAGGCATTCCCTGAGCTGTGGCTTCTCAACCCCACCACTCCACCGCCCCAGGTTCTCCTGCTCTTGTGGGGTAGGTCAAACCTCTTCAGTCTGCCTTGGAACTTCGGAAGGATTGTTTCTCCCGCTGGGATACTCCGAGGGCCAGAGTATGGTGATTAAATTTTTGGCCAAGGGCGAGAGACTGTGGCTAATGAGTGAAACACAAAAGTTTGCAGAAGCTTTGTAGCAAAAAAACCATGAAAATGCTAGAGGTTCTCGGCCTTGCAGCATCCAAAGGACATAAAGATATATCGCCAATGTTTCAGGCCTGGGCCCTTCTTCAAGGAATAAGCAAAGACCGGGAAATCTCTGAAAAGAGGCAGGGCTGACTGGGGGAAGAGACCAGGCCAACAAAAGGTGTTCATTGGAAATGATGAGGAGAGACGAGAATTAACTTTGTCAATGTCAAAGGAGACAGAGGGAAAAGGGAAAGAGAGTTGGGGATGGCAACAGGAGTGGGGGGAGGAGAAGAAGGGATGTTAACAGAAACCAGAGAAGTCGATATTAATGCCACCTGGTTGGAAGGCACCCAGATGGAAGATGTGGTGTTGTTGTTCCTCCAATTTGATCTCATTCTGGCAGTGCATGAGACCATGGGCAGGCACGTCGGCCAGGTAATGGGCTGGGCCGCCACTTCCATTAGGCCAATTAGGCAGCAGCCTAGGGTGCAGATCTCAGAGGGATTGAAGAGAACTCTGGCCCCACCCCCCCCCCACCACGTCATGAGCGATGTGGTTCTGACTGGCACGCTATAAGCACGGGCGCTAGTCTGGTAAGGCGGAGGGAGGAATTGATATGGCGCCTGCGAAAATCTCATTAACCGGTCAGAATCCCCAAACCCACACTCAGCCCGGCCTAGGGCACAAAATAGTCTGGCACTGACCCTGGGAGTAGGATGGGTAGCCGCAGGGAGATCCACGCTAGTGAGGCGGACAGAGCCGATGTGTCCAACAAAGCGATTACCCAGTCTCTCTGAGGTAGAGGAGGCCGCAGCGAGAGCACCGGATACAGTCGACGACCCCTGGAGATTCACAAGTGAATCTTTGATGTTGTCATACACTGAGGGGGCTCAGAAGAGGCTCATAAAGGTGATTCCAGGTATCATATGAGGAGCATTTGACAGCCTTGGCCTGTACTCGTTGGAATTTAGGAGAATCATGTCAAGTCCAGTTTGTTGTCTTCTGATTGTACAACCCAGCAAAACAGCGTTCTCCGGCCCTCGGTGCAAAACATGCAGACACGCAACCAGACACAGCACACATACAGACAGACAACACATACACAGGGCAAGTATTTCAGCCACACAAATAAATAAATAGTGTTTCTCTCTCTCACACACACACACACACACACACACACACACACACACACACACACACACACACACACACACACACACACACATATATATACATACAAGAGCCTCATAGGGTGAGGAGCTCCTTTGGTCGTTCAGCATTTTCGCTGCCTGTGGGAATGAGAGGCCATCTCATTGAAACATTTCAAATGTTGCAAGGCATGGGCAGTGGGAGAGTCTCGGATGAGAGGGCACAACTTCAGGATTGAAGGGGCATCCGCATAGGACAGAGACACGGAGGAATTTCTTCAGCCAGAGGGCGAAGAATTTGTTGCCACAGGTGATTGTGGAGGCCAGGTCACGGGGTGTATTTCAGATCAAGATCAAGTCAACTTTACTTATCGTTCATTCCATGCTCACACAGTAGGACAAGGTAGCATATTTACATAGATATAAGTTGGGGAAGCAGTTAACATATTAAGGTATTGAGATGTATACATGGAAAGTCCACGGCTCACTATTCACATCTGTACTGGGAGCCTGATGGCTTGGAGGAAAAAAGCTGTTTTCCACTCTGGACGCAAGGGCCTGAGTTCTTCAGTACCTGTTGCCAGATGGCAGAAGGGAGAGGAGTTTACACGCAGGATGTGTGGAGTCTTTCACAATGTTCATTGCTTTTGAATCGAGTGTAGTAGATGTCCTTCATGCCTGGAAGAGGTTTCCCAGTGGTCTTTTCCACCATCCGCTGCTGGGTCTTGTGGTCCGAGGTGGTACAGCTTCCAAACCAGGCGCTGATACACAGGATGCTCTCGATACATCCTCTGTAGATGAGGATGGAAGGCGGGAGATGGTCTCCCTCAGCCTTCCCAGGAAGTAGAGGTGCTGCTGGCACTTTCTTGGCTATTGAGCTGGCGTTGAGGGGCCATCTGAGATTCTCCACCAAGTGCACTCCGAGGAACTTGATCATCTTGACCACCTGCTTTTTAAAAAAATTTCAGACACAGATTGTAGGCTCGTTAGAGTTTGCTCTTCATCTCTGTACGCTGCCTCCTCGCTTTAACTGATCAGGCCCACTATGATCGTGGTTCGAGCTGCATTTAATTTCACAGTCGTGGGTCAACAGAGTGAACAGCAGCGGACTGAACACGCACCCCTGGGGGGAGGGGGGCCGTGCTCGGTGCGATGGGTCTTGGGGGTGCTGTTACTGAACCAGACTGCCTGTGAGGTATCCCCAACAGGAAGTCGAGAATCCAATTGCAGAGGGAGGTGTGTGGACCCAACAGGTTCAACGTCCTTATCCGGTACTGGGGTATGATTGTGTTCTGTGCCAAATTGGTCAATAAGCAGCATTTGAACAGATTTTCCAGGTGGGCGAGGGCTAGATGAAGGGCTGTGGCAATAGCAT
Source organism: Narcine bancroftii (assembly GCF_036971445.1). Classification (NCBI taxonomy): domain Eukaryota; kingdom Metazoa; phylum Chordata; class Chondrichthyes; order Torpediniformes; family Narcinidae; genus Narcine; species Narcine bancroftii. The sequence goes on from NC_091470.1 coordinate 185,066,638, forward strand.
CGTCCGTGGAGCATTTGGATCCATGTGCAAACTGCAGGGGGTCCAGTATAAGGAAGAGACTCTTGATCACCCAGGGCATCAAAGGTTACGGGGAGAAAGCCGGGCAGTGGGGCTGAGTGGGGAAATGACACAATGGGCTAAGAGACAATGAACATCGATTCCCTCACCCTTGACCTTCGACAAAACAACCAGGGGGACGAGAAGTAGGCCCCCACCTTTCACCCTCTCCACGCATGACCGGATGAAGGCACCAGAGGTAGGTTCCTCCACCTGCTGGTGGCACAAAGGTGGCCGAGAGGTGAAGACGAGACATAAGGAAACCACAGCAGACATATAGATCGGTTCACCGATCGGGAAGCGGAGAACAAAATGGGAAAATTACCAATTTAGAGCATAGAAACGTCGAGCGCAGGACAGAGAGCAGAGTAATGTGGCGACCCTGTTCACCTTACAGTAGACAAAAGTTAAAGAATATCATGTATGTTACAATCATGGAACCTTTACCTTTATCCTCTGACCCACAGGGTTGTGCCAACCTAACAGCCCACTCCAACTCCAAATATCCACCTCTATTGGGTAGATGCCGGATAAGTGTATTTTCCGATTGCTTGAGACTCACTCTTACACTACCTAATACACCTGCATTAAGAATAAACAGTTTAAACTACAAAAATACTGCACTAAACTTACACTGAACAAACTTCTCTTGCATATAAATATATCAACCTTAAAGCATTTTACTTTATTTTTAGTCACATTCTTTGAAAACATTTAACCGTCCACATGATCCATCATCTTGCAGAGCTCCTAGTGCCTAACTCACTCAAGCCTGCTTTGCAGGTGCGGTAACTAATTGTGATGCTAACAGAAACGTAATGTTTGCTGCCAGAGGAAATCGAAACAGAGGTCAGAGGCTCTGCTTCAGTTAGACAGAGCCGTGATAATGAACGGCATAAACCTTCACTCAAAGTGTAGATGCACTGAAATTCTTGCTTGATGCAGCCACATAGGTTTTCAAAACACACTTACCATAAAAATAAAAACAGTAAAACCTTGGAATCTGGCACCGATGGGGATTACAAGATGCCGGATAAGTGTATTTTCCGGTTACTTGACTCTTACAATCCCCAACTAATACACCTGCATTAAAAATAAATAGTTTAAAAGGCAAAAATACACTGAACAAACTTCACTTCTATGAATATACCGTATATTTCGGCATATAAGATTACCTTCAGATAAGACAGGTCCCCCCAGGAGTCACATGATGGAGTAGTGGCCGGTCGGGGAACTCCAGCCCTCTCCGGAAAAGTTTAAAAAAAACAAAAAAAACACAAAGGCACAAACATAAAAATTAAAATCTTCTTTTCTTTGGCTTGGCTTCGCGGACGAAGATTTATGGAGGGGGTAAAAGTCCACGTCAGCTGCAGGCTCGTTTGTGGCTGACAAGTCCGATGCGGGACAGGCAGACACGGTTGCAGCGGCTGCAGGGGAAAATTGGTTGGTTGGGGTTGGGTGTTGGGTTTTTCCTCCTTTTCCTTTTGTCAGTGAGGTGGGCTCTGCGGTCTTCTTCAAAGGAGGTTGCTGCCCGCCAAACTGTGAGGCGCCAAGATGCACGGTTTGAGGCGATATCAGCCCACTGGCGGTGTTCAATGCGGCAGGCACCAAGAGATTTCTTTAGGCAGTCCTTGTACCTCTTCTTTGGTGCACCTCTGTCACGGTGGCCAGTGGAGAGCTCGCCATATAACACGATCTTGGGAAGGCGATGGTCCTCCATTCTGGAGACGTGACCCACCCAGCGCAGCTGGATCTTCAGCAGCGTGGACTCGATGCTGTCGACCTCTGCCATCTCGAGTACTTCGACGTTAGGGATGAAAGCGCTCCAGTGGATGTTGTGGATGGAGCGGAGACAATGCTGGTGGAAGCGTTCTAGGAGCCGTAGGTGATGCCGGTAGAGGACCCATGATTCGGAGCCGAACAGGAGTGTGGGTATGACAACGGCTCTGTATACGCTTATCTTTGTGAGGTTTTTCAGTTGGTTGTTTTTCCAGACTCTTTTGTGTAGTCTTCCAAAGGCGCTATTTGCCTTGGCGAGTCTGTTGTCTATCTCATTGTCGATCCTTGCATCTGATGAAATGGTGCAGCCGAGATAGGTAAACTGGTTGACCGTTTTGAGTTTTGTGTGCCCGATGGAGATGTGGGGGGGCTGGTAGTCATGGTGGGGAGCTGGCTGATGGAGGACCTCAGTTTTCTTCAGGCTGACTTCCAGGCCAAACATTTTGGCAGTTTCCACAAAGCAGGACGTCAAGCGCTGAAGAGCTGGCTCTGAATGGGCAAAATCTTCGCTAGGATTCTACTAAATAGAATAATACCTAGTGTCGCCGAGAATATTCTCCCAGAATCACAGTGCGGCTTTCGCGCAAACAGAGGAACTACTGACATGGTCTTTACCCTCAGACAGCTCCAAGAAAAGTGCAGAGAACAAAACAAAGGACTCTACATCACCTTTGTTGACCTCACCAAAGCCTTCGACACCGTGAGCAGGAAAGGGCTTTGGCAAATACTAGAGCGCATCGGATGTCCCCCAAAGTTCCTCAACATGATTATCCAACTGCACGAAAACCAACAAGGTCGGGTCAGATACAGCAATGAGCTCTCTGAACCCTTCTCCATAACAATGGCGTGAAGCAAGGCTGTGTTCTCGCACCAACCCTCTTTTCAATCTTCTTCAGCATGATGTTGAACCAAGCCATGAAAGACCCCAACAATGAAGATGCTGTTTACATCCGGTACCGCACGGATGGCAGTCTCTTCAATCTGAGGCGCCTGCACGGTCACACCAAGACACAAGAGAAACTTGTCCGTGAAGTACTCTTTGCAGACGATGCCGCTTTAGTTGCCCAAGAATGTATAGATGGAGATTAAACTCCATGTTACTCAAAAGGCAGGATTTTAGAGAATTAATTGAAAGACAAATTAAAACGTTCTTTGATATCAATATGGAATCAGTGAAAGATAAGTTTATACTATGGGACCCAATGAAAGCGTTTATCAGAGGGCAAATAATAAGTTATGTAACCAAGATGAAGAAGGACTACAATCAGGAAACAGAGCAATTGGAAAGGGAAATAGCAAATATAGAAAAAGAATTAGCAATGAAGGAAGACACAACTAAAAGAAGAGAATTGGCAGATAAAAAAATAAAATATGAAACACTACAAACATATAAGGTGGAAAAGAACATAATGAAGACAAAACAGAAATATTATGAACTAGGAGAAAAAATGCACAAAATTCTAGCATGGCAGCTTAAGATAGAACAAGCTAAGAAAATGGTATTGGCATCAAGGAAAAAAGACAAACAAATCACATATAATCCAACGGAGATTAATGAAAACTTCAGAGCATTATACGAACAATTATACCAAACTGAAAATGAAGGGAAAGAAGACAAAATAGATGAATATTTAACTAAAATTGAACTACCAAAATTATAAATAGAAGAACAAAATAAATTAACAGAACCATTTGAAATAGTAGAAATACAAGAGATAATAAAAAAACTACCGAATAATAAAACACCAGGAGAGGATGGATTCCCAATAGAATTCTATAAAACATTTAAAGATTTATTAATTCCTCCCCTCCTGGAAGTAATCAACCAGATTGATAAAACACAAAGCTTACCAGATTCATGCAAAACAGCAATAATTACAGTAATACCAAAGACAGGGAAAGATCCACTTGCACCAGCGTCATATAGACCATTATCTTTACTTAACACAGATTATAAGATAATAGCTAAACTATTAGCAAACAGATTAGCCGACTATGTACCAAAAATAGTAAATCTAGACCAAACTGGATTTATTAAAAAAAGATGAACAACAGACAATATTTGTAAATTTATTAACTTAATTCATGCAGTAGAAGGAAATAAAACTCCAACAGTAGCGGTTGCTTTAGATGCAGAGAAGGCCTTTGACAGAGTAGAATGGAATTATTTATTCAAAGTACTACAAAAATTCAGTTTACCAGAGAAATATATTAATTGGATTCTTTGGCTTGGCTTCGCGGACGAAGATTTATGGAGGGGGTAAAAGTCCACGTCAGCTGCAGGCTCGTTTGTGGCTGACAAGTCCGATGCGGGACAGGCAGACACGGTTGCAGCGGCTGCAGGGGAAAATTGGTTGGTTGGGGTTGGGTGTTGGGTTTTTCCTCCTTTTCCTTTTGTCAGTGAGGTGGGCTCTGCGGTCTTCTTCAAAGGAGGTTGCTGCCCGCCAAACTGTGAGGCGCCAAGATGCACGGTTTGAGGCGATATCAGCCCACTGGCGGTGTTCAATGTGGCAGGCACCAAGAGATTTCTTTAGGCAGTCCTTGTACCTCTTCTTTGGTGCACCTCTGTCACGGTGGCCAGTGGAGAGCTCGCCATATAACACGATCTTGGGAAGGCGATGGTCCTCCATTCTGGAGACGTGACCCACCCAGCGCAGCTGGATCTTCAGCAGCGTGGACTCGATGCTGTCGACCTCTGCCATCTCGAGTACTTCGACGTTAGGGATGAAAGCGCTCCAGTGGATGTTGTGGATGGAGCGGAGACAATGCTGGTGGAAGCGTTCTAGGAGCCGTAGGTGATGCCGGTAGAGGACCCATGATTCGGAGCCGAACAGGAGTGTGGGTATGACAACGGCTCTGTATACGCTTATCTTTGTGAGGTTTTTCAGTTGGTTGTTTTTCCAGACTCTTTTGTGTAGTCTTCCAAAGGCGCTATTTGCCTTGGCGAGTCTGTTGTCTATCTCATTGTCGATCCTTGCATCTGATGAAATGGTGCAGCCGAGATAGGTAAACTGGTTGACCGTTTTGAGTTTTGTGTGCCCGATGGAGATGTGGGGGGGCTGGTAGTCATGGTGGGGAGCTGGCTGATGGAGGACCTCAGTTTTCTTCAGGCTGACTTCCAGGCCAAATATTTTGGCAGTTTCCGCAAAACAGGACGTCAAGCGCTGAAGAGCTGGCTCTGAATGGGCAACTAAACCAGCGTCGTCTGCAAAGAGTAGTTCACGGACAAGTTTCTCTTGTGTCTTGGTGTGAGCTTGCAGGCGCCTCAGATTGAAGAGACTCCCATCCGTGCGGTACCGGATGTAAACAGCGTCTTCATTGTTGAGGTCTTTCATGGCTTGGTTCAGCATCATGCTGAAGAAGATTGAAAAGAGGGTTGGTGCGAGAACACAGCCTTGCTTCACGCCATTGTTAATGGAGAAGGGTTCAGAGAGCTCATTGCTGTATCTGACCCGACCTTGTTGGTTTTCATGCAGTTGGATAATCATGTTGAGGAACTTTGGGGGGCATCCGATGCGCTCTAGTATTTGCCAAAGCCCTTTCCTGCTCACGGTGTCGAAGGCTTTTGTGAGGTCAACAAAGGTGATGTAGAGTCCTTTGTTTTGTTCTCTGCACTTTTCTTGGAGCTGTCTGAGGGCAAAAACCATGTCAGTGGTTCCTCTGTTTGGGCGAAAGCCGCACTGTGATTATGGGAGAATATTCTCGGCGACACTAGGTATTATTCTATTTAGGAGAATCCTAGCGAAGATTTTGCCTGCAATGGAGAGCAGCGTGATTCCCCTGTAGTTTGAGCAGTCTGATTTCTCGCCTTTGTTTTTGTACAGGGTGATGATGGTGGCATCACGAAGGTCCTGAGGCAGTTTTCCTTGGTCCCAACAAAGCTTGAAAAACTCATGCAGTTTGACATGCAGAGTTTTGCCGCCATCCTTCCAGACCTCTGGGGGGATTCCATCCATACCTGCTGCTTTGCCACTTTTCAGTTGTTCGATTGCCTTATATGTCTCATCCTGGGTGAGGACCTCATCCAGCTCTAGCCTTAGGGGCTGTTGAGGGAGCTGGAGCAGGGCGGAATCTTGGACTGAGCGGTTGGTACTGAAAAGAGATTGGAAGTGTTCTGACCATCGGTTGAGGATGGAGATCTTGTCGCTGAGGACGACTTTGCCGTCTGAGCTGCGCAGCGGGCTTTGGACTTGGGGTGAGGGGCCGTACACAGCCTTTAGAGCCTCGTAGAAACCCCTGAAGTCGCCAATGTCCGCGCTGAGCTGGGTTCGCTTGGCGAGGCTAGTCCACCACTCATTTTGAATCTCCCGGAGTTTGCGCTGAAGATGGCTGCAAGCGCAACGGAAGGCTTGTTTCTTCTCTGGACAGGACGGCTTTGTAAGGTGAGCCTGGTGGGCAGCTCGCTTCTTTGCCAGCAGCTCCTGGATTTCCTGGCTGTTTTCGTCGAACCAGTCCTTGTTTTTCCCGGAGGAGAAGCCCAGTACCTCTTCAGTGGATTGCAGTATGGTAGTCTTCAACTGATCCCAGAGGGTTTCAGGGGATGGGTCCGTGAGGCGGATTGCATCGTCGAGCTTTGCTTTGAGGTTTGCCATGAAGTTTCCTCTCGCTTCGTCGGACTGCAGGTTTCCAACATGGAACCTCTTTCTGGGGGCTTTACTGTTCCTGGGCTTTGGCTTGAAGTGAAGGTTGAGCTTGCAGCGAACCAGCCGGTGGTCAGTGTGGCATTCCGCGCTGGGCATGACCCTGGTGTGGAGCACATCTCGTTTGTCACTTTCTCGCACCAGGATGTAGTCCAGGAGGGCAGTATGGACCGACCTAGGAGGGGAGGCAGACCCCTCCAGCCCGGGTAAGAAACCTGCATAGGAGAAGGCCACTCCGATATAAAACCTATAACCCAAGGACCTTGCTGCCACGTCCCAGCTTGCTTGGCCACGGCACACGAACCATGGGTGTAAACGGTGGGGCCAGTACTGCGCGCACTGCACTCCACCTAAAAGCTCCTTTGCGCAGGCCCGAGGACAAGTCCACGTCCTCCCCCTCCACGTCCTCCCCCTCCACGTCCTCCCCCTCAAAAGATGCTCACAAACTCAAGCTAGCATGCTGGAACATCAGAACCATGCTAGACAAGGCTGACAGCCACCGACCTGAACGTTGGTCTGCCCTCATTGCACATGAACTCCTCAGACTTCACATCAACATAGCCGCTCTCAGTGAAGTTCGCCTGGCAGATGTAGGCAGCCTCCAAGAACGCGGCGCGGGCTACACACTCTACTGGTCTGGCAAGCCTTTGGATGAATGACGCCTATCTGGTGTAGGCTTCATGGTCAAGAACTTCATTGCCTCCAAACTCGAAAACCTTCCGACAGGCCACTCGGACCGAATCATGTCCATGCGACTCCCCCTTCAAAACAAGCTCGCATCACCCTCATCACTGTCTATGCTCCAACCCTCCAGGCGGAACCAGCAGAAAAGGACAAGTTCTACATTGACCTGCGCAACCTCATCCAACGCACCCCTACAGCTGACAAGGTTGTCATCCTTGGCGACTTCAACCCTCGCGTCGGCAAAGACTCAGAAACCTGGCCAGGAATCCTGGGCAAGCATGGTGTCGGCAAGTACAATGATAATGGGCGCCTCCTGTTGGAGCTCTGCGCAGAACAGCGGCTTGTCATTACAAACACCCTTTTTCAGCAGAGGGACAGCCTTAAGACTACCTGGATGCATCCCCGATCCAAACACTGGCACCTCCTGGACTACATCCTGGTGCGAGAAAGTGACAAACGAGATTAATTGGATTAAAGCATTATATAAGGGGCCATTGGCGAAAATGACAGTAAATGGATATATATCAAAGCAATTTAACTTAAGCAGATCAACAAGGCAGGGATGCCCACTATCTCCCTTATTGTTCGCGTTAGCTATAGAACTACTAGCAGAATTGATAAGAACAGAAAATAATATAAAAGGGATAAAAATAAAAGACAAGGAATATAAAATCAGTTTATTTGCAGATGACGTTATAGTATACTTAACAGAACCAGGAATATCAATAAAAGAATTACATAAGAAATTGAAGGAATATGGAGAAGTGCCGGGATACAAGATTAACAAAAATAAAAGTGAAGCAATGCCAACGAATAATGTGGATTTCTCAAAATTTAAGAAAGAATCACCATTCAGATGGCAAATGCAAGCAATACGATACCTAGGTATATAAAAAAATAAAAACCTCGGCCATCTATATAACCTCAATTATTATCCACTAATGAAAAAATTACAGGACGACTTAGAGCATTGGAAAGACTTACCACTAACACTAATAGGAAGAATAAACTGTATTAAAATGTACATTTTCCCAAGGATACAATACCTATTTCAGGCATTGCCAATACATTTGACGGAGAAATTCTTCAAGGAGTTAAAGAAAATAATAAGGAAATTTTTATGGAAAGGGGGGAAACTGAGGATAGCACTAGATAAATTAACAGAATGGTATAAACAAGGAGGCTTACAACTGCCAAACTTTAAAAATTATTATAGAGCCGCACAATTAAGATACCTATCAGATTTTTATCAAACAAGGGAAAAGCCAGATTGGACTAGATTAGAACTAGATAAAATAGAGGAGAAGATACCTGAACACATATTATATAAATGGGATGAAAAATTGGTACAACGTAGGAATTCTACGTTTTACATCATCTGCTCAATATTTGGAAGAAGATTCATGTAGAAAGGAATAAAACAAATTACCAATTACCAAAACTAATACTGACACAAAATCAGCTAATCCCTTTTACAATAGATAACCTTTCCTTTAGAGAATAGGAGAAAAAAGGATCAAAAGAATAGAAAATTGCTTTTCAGGAAATAAATTATTATCCTTTGAACAAATGAAGGATAAATATAATATAACTCACGATACAGTGTTGGCATACTACCAACTGAAATCCTACTTGAAGGACAAATTAGGAAGCAGTCTGAGGTTACCAGAGGGAAGTAATTTTGAATATGTGATTACAGACACAATGATAATCAAAAAATTTATAACAAATATGTATATTAAACTGCAAGAAAAGGAGAATGAGGAAACAAATGGTTAAACTAAACAAAAATTTGAACAAGATTTAAACATAAAGATAAAGAAGGAAACATGGGAGAAGTTATGCTCTGGAATTATGAGAAATACAATAAACATGAGGTTACGTATGATACAATATAACTGGATACACAGGCTATACATTACACCTCAAAAGTTAAATAAATGGGACCCAACAGTATCTGATAGATGTTTTCGCTGTAAAAAGGAAATGGGAACAACAATTCATGCAATCTGGACATGTGAGAAAGTGAAAAGATTTTGGGAAGATCTAAACCAGATATTAAATAAAATCACAAAAAGCAATATACCAAAAAACCCAAAGATCTTCCTCCTAAGTAACATAAAAAACAAAGAATTTGGACTTGATTTGGATGGTGCACAAAAAAGATTTGTTAGGATAGCTCTAGCTGTAGCAAAAAAATGTATTATGTCAGCCTGGAAATTAGAAGATAACTTGAGAATACAACAATGGTATATAGAAATGAATAAATGTATTCCATTAGAAAAAATAACATATAATTTAAGAAATAATATTACAATATTTGAACAAATATGGGAGCCATACATGAAACACAATAGAGAAAACCTACCGTGGACATCTACCACCTAAAATGACAGAAGGAGAAGGAAATGAAAAGAATTGACTCAGTGGAATTTCTTGTTTATTTTTATTGAGTGACAACATTGTTTGATGGGTTTAATGTATCTTAGATTCTGAACTTTAAATGAATGGCAGGGGAGGTAGGGAGGGTGGGATGGGAAGGGGTGGGGAGAAAATGGCACTGTATATATTTGAAAAGAAATATGTATGTATCTTGATCAATGTGGTTTATAGTGTGAAAAATAAAAAATTAAAAAAAAAGATAAGACAAGTCCCCCAATTTCAACCTGAATTTCACGGCTTTATCATATGTCATCAAGATAGGACTTCATTCCTTGGAGCGTAGTGGGGATTTGATAGAGGTATTTAAAATTACGAGGGGGACAGATAGAGTCAATATGGACAGGCTTTATCCATTGAGAGTGAAGGGGGAAATGTCTTGGGGAAACAGGAGGGGGGAATTTCTTCAGTCAGAGGGCGATGGGAGTGAGCTTCCAGCCAAAGTGGTAGGTGCGGGCTCGATTTTAATATTTAAGGTAAAGTTGGATAGGTCCATGGACGAGAGAGGTGTGGAGGGTTATGGGGTGGGTGCAGGTCAATGGGATGAGGTGGGAGAAGGTGTTTGGCATGGACTAGAAGGGCTGAACTTGTCTGTTCCTGTGCCGTAATTGTTGTGTAGTTATATCGGATGTCTAAGAGGACCCGCCAAAAATACGTGTGTTGACTGAGCTGGTGTCGCATTGACTTGGCTGTTGGACAGAAGGTTCTCATGGAGTCTCCAGCAAAATGAAGAACATGTGAAGCAAGTTTTAAGTTCAAAGTCATCGAAGTGGCCATGGAATCTACTGACTGCACTGCTGTGAGGACATTTGGCAGAACTGAGAAGATGGTTGAAGAGTGGAGAAAGAAGGAAGATGTTTTAAGAAAAATGCCAAAGGAACAACATTCGATGAGAAGAGAAATCACTCATTGGCCAGAGTTGGGAAATCAAAATTCTTTCTAATATACAGGTACCTTAAAATTTTTTTGTAGGGTCTGAGCGGGTTATGGGACAAATCGAGTAGCATTTTGAGTAGAAGGTCACGTTTTTTGTATCTGGCCAACAAGACGACCCCTGTTTTTGGGGGACTTCAAGGGTCATCTTATACGTCGAAGTATATGGTATAAACCTGAAAGCCTTTTTACTTTATTGTCATTCACATTCTTTGAAAACGTTTAACCATCGCTGCATCTGCAAGTTCCTCCCCCTCCACGGAGCCGCCTGAAAGGCGAACAATAACATTATAGATCATTAAATCCCTCTCCCCCAAGTTTCTAGATAAAGGCCTCTGACCGGGGTGACTCTTACTCAGCAGGGATGAGGAGACACGTTAAGAGAGTCAACCCAAGGGTGAGCGGCATCAACCGGCTCTTCATCCTGGGCGACGCCGTTGCTGTTTCACAAAACTTTATTCAAACAGCTTCCACAAGCAAAGCCCGACAAAGGCCCTTGAATATTTGCTCCCAACTTCACCAAAGGTTTATGTGTTACTTCAGAGAACAATTTACTGTTACAATTTTAAACATACATAATTTTTACTTATTTTATTCTTACTTGTTTTAATTTTTTAAAATTTATTTCCCTCAACTTTTTTTCCAGTTGCTTAAGGCTCCCGGTTGCTTGAATTCCAGACACAAGTGGTTTTACTGTATTTCTTTTCCCAAAAAAATTTATTCACGATAAATTATTTATTTTTAATTGATTTTTTTTAAGTGGAGACGTACAAGAACAGGCCCTTCTGGCCCACAAACCCAAAACCGAACCAGAATACCCAGGGAAAACCCACATAGATCACAGGGAAAACGTACAAATTCCTTACAGACAGCGCCAGATTTCTTTTTTATCTGTAAATAATTTGTTGTGAATAAAGTCTATTTTGGGGAGAAAATATTCAGAACAATTCAAGGCTCAGAACGTCTTTTAAAATCTGTGTCATGATAAGCAACAATTTTTGTTGACAACCTTCTCATGCAGGTAATTCTCTCTGCTATTTCTGGCTTGTTGTTGAGAAGCAACATTAACCCTTTCACACTTGTGTTCCTGTTAACAATCCAGTAACATGGCATCTTTGGGAAACAGATAGATCCGGGCAAAACCTGTTACCTGATCCTCAATGTTGTCTTTCATCGATATCAGTGATCTGGATGATCATGTGGTAAACAGGACCAGCAAGCTCACTGACGTCGCAAGGACTGGAGGTGCAGTTGGACAGAGAGGGAGGGTTTCGAAGCTTGAAAAAGGATCTGGACCAGCTGGGAAAATGGGGTGGAAAATGGCAGATGGCATTTAGTGCAGATAAGTGTAAGGTGTTGCATTTTGGAAGGATAAACCAAAGAAAGGCTTTTGGTGAATGGTCGGGCGCTCAAGTGTGTGGTAGAACAGAGGGGTCTGGGAATACAGAGACATAGTTCCTTGAAAATGCCGTCACAGGTAGACAGAGTCATAAAAAGAGCTTTAGGCCTTCATAAATCAAAGTATTGCGTCGAGGAGTTGGGATGTTACTGTAAAGTTGTATAAGACATTGGTGAAGCCAAATTTGAAGCCAGAAAGATTTTTGGTGAAAGGTAGGGCACTGAGGAGTGCAGTAGAACAGAGGGATCTGGGAATACAGAGACATAATTCCTTGGAAGTGGCGTCACAGGAAGACAGGGTCATAAAGAGAGCTTTTGGCACAGTGGCCTTCATAAATCATTGAAGTTGGGATGTTATGGTAAAGTTGTATAAGACCAAATTTGGAGTATTGTGTGCAGTTTTGGTCACAGAACTACAGGAAAGATATCACTAAGATTGAAAGATTTACTGGGATGTTGCTGGGACTTCAGGAGCTGAGTTATTAGGAAAGGTTAAACAGGTTAGGAATTTATTCCCTGGAGGGTAGAAGAATGAGGGGAGATTTGATAGAAATTTACAAAATTATGAGAGGTGTGGATAGGGTAAATGCAAGCAGGCTTTTTCCACTGAGGGTCGGTGAGGTACAGAGGTCATGGGTTAAGAGTGAAAGGGGAAAGATTTTGGGGGAACGGTAGTGGCATAGCGGTTAGACCAATGCTGTTACAGTGCTAGCAGCACGGGTTTGAATCCAGTGCTGTCTGTAAGGAATTGGTACGTTCTCCCTGTGATCAGTGCAGGTTTCTCCAAGCGCTTCAGTTTCATCCCACCCTCCAAAACTTACCGGTGGTGGGGGCAAGGGGGGTGGTTGTAGATTAATTGGTGCATTTGCCTGTTACCATGCTGAATGTCTAAGTTTTTGTTTAATTTGAAAATTAGGGGGAACCTCTTCACGCAGAGAGCAGTGGGAGCGAGGAACAAGCTGAGGTGGGTGAATGCTAGCTCAATGAACAATTTGGACAGGTACATGGATGGGAGGGATGTGGAGGGATATGGACTGGGTGCAGAACAGTGGGACAAGGCAGCATAAATAGTCTGGCACAGGCTAGAAGGGCCGAAGGGCCTGTTTTCTGTGCTGTAATGTTCTATAGGGATTCACAGCTGTCCACAGTCCAGAGGGTGCATCAAAACTTTTATATATTTACTTCTGCTCCGTGGTACTGTCGAATCCATGATCTAAAGCTTGATTTGGATCTAATCTTCCGAATGGGCTCCTCCGACTGGATGGGCCCACTGCCACCCCACCATCTCCTTTCCTCTAGCTCTGTCTCTCTCTCTCTCTCTCTCTCCCCCCTTTCCCTCTCTCTTGGCCTCCTCTTCATATCCAATTAACACCACTTGTCTCCTTCCCCCCCTGCCCTTTCCTTTAATTCGGACACCTGCCTGCTTTTTGCTCAAGCCTTGAAGAAGGCCTCAGGCCAAAAATGTTGATTATGTAGATTTATCTTTTATTTTCCAGGCCTACACCTTCGACCACAGGGTCATCAGGCATGGAACGTCCTGCAGAAACTGAGAGACGAGGACTGGTGAGGTGATTCCCCCAAGCAGACCATCCAGGTCATCTGGCAGAATTCCTCATCGCCAGGGCTTACAACCAAACACCAGGACTTAGCCTGGCCGGCCCTCCCAGCCAGATCCTTCCTGTACAACTGGAGCATCACCTTCCATGCACGTTATCCCCGGGATGGCTGTGGTGGAGTGAAGGCCCACCTCTTGGCTGAATGCAGATTCACTAAGAGTGTGTGGAGAAGGATGCAGGCATTCTTGTCCGGATACATCCCCAGCAGCAGCGTGACAGACTCTCTGATCTACAGGAAGCTCCTGGGGATGCGCACAGAGTCAGAACTGCTGGAAGACCATCAACTCGGTGACCATCAACTCAATCGGCCCGAAACCTGTCGGTCTTTCAGCGCACGGAGATGTCGGTGAGGGAAGATTGCCACGGGCACGTCCCAGGCTGCAGGAGCACGTACTGAGGGTGCTGTGGGGAAGGACCACGGTCTAGTGTCCCTCCCGTCACCAGGGCACTGAGGGGATGAGACCGAGGGAGGAAGAAACGACAAGATGTGCCAGGGTCGACAACGAGGTATGGAGGGTAACAATGCACATTGATGAGAAAGTATAGATATGACTAACATCATGGGTGCTTTCTTGTTTGTAAATGATTTATTGTGAATGAAGTATTTTAAAAGGTTTTATATCTTTACCTCCCATGGGCACTGAGCTCCATCTGGATTTCTGAGCTTGTTCTTGTTGAGTTAGCAGATGCTGCGGTTTTAATGCAATACACAGAAGTGTGAGAGGAACTCAGCAGGGTCACGTGGGATCCAGAGGAAGCAGCGCTTTTATATAACCAACACTTCGGCCCTGAACCCTCGGTCAAAGAACGAGCAGAAAGCTGGCAGGTGGCTGAATTAAAAGGTTGGAGGAAAGAGGGAAAAGAAGGGGCAGGGGAAGGAGCACAGACCAATGGCCAAGAGGTCAGAGGTGAACATGGGTGAGCTACAACCTATCCCCATCACTTCCCAGCTTCATTCTCCGCCCACCAACCCCCCCACTATCCCATCCCAATGTTATGCCTTCCACTTATTCTGAGAGAGCACTTGTTGTTCGGGGGTGGGGTGGGGGGAAAGAAATCCTCCACCCAACCAGATTGTCAAGTCTTTCAAGAGTTTTGTGTGGGTTTTTGAACCAGCCATTCTCAGCGTTCCTCTGGCTCCACAAGTCCATGGACCCCCTTCCTCGCAAAGCAGTCAAATTCTGGTTTCTATCCTACCAACTACATAAAGAAGGGGGAAAAAACATTTATGTTACAAAGCTTTAAATCTATGGAATTGGGGGGAACATTAGAGAGAACCTCTTCTCTCAGAGTGGTGGGAACATGGTAAATGCGGGCTCACTCTTTAAGAATAAATTGTCTAGATCCATGGATGGGGAAAGTCTGGAGGGTTATGGAATGGGTACAGACTAGAAGTGCTAGAACTAGGGGTTGCAGACTGGGGGATTAGCAGACTGGCGTAGGGCACTAGAAATGGGGAGAACAACCCCTCATTGGGAAGAAGCAGAGGAGGTAACCCTACAGGAGGGCGGTGGGCCAGCGAGGGGCCCAGTTCCTGAACAGGAGTTCGTGTGGCTGGAGGCGAACCTGCAGACGGTCAGGTAGCCCAATGGCAAAGCAAATGGAGCTGCAACCTCAGAACTCCATTGAGCCTGATCCTATCCTTGCCTCCGGCACTGCCTTTGTGGAGTCGGCACACTCCTCCCACGACCTCATGGCCTCCTGGGACCTCCCTCACACCAAAGTTGTTGCCACTATCTATTTCCCCCAATGTGTGGGTGAGTCGATGGGGACAGCGAGGAGAATAAAATCTTTATGGTCGGTGGGGATCCATTGCTCTGCAAGACTCCACACCTCAATTATACCCTGATGGATTATCATTTGTGGTGAGGCCATGGGGGAATGTGCTCTGAGATGACCCATACCCTTTATGTTTGCAGATCAATGTAAAAAAAACACAACCAAGACAACAGCGAGCAAACTGGTAAAAATTGCAAATTTTTATTTTTTGTTTTTGTCATTTCCTGAAGTCAGAATCCACTGAAATTCAACACACTCTTTACTTTGAGTTCACTTGCCATTCACTGTTTGTTATGTTTTATTCCCAGCATTATATACATGCGTGCACATCGCAGACGCAAACATGCCTCACGCACTCATACACAGTGCATATACGCACGCACAAACCCTCATGTACGCACTCATACACAAGCATAGGAACACATATAAACAGGAACATGCACGCACGCACACATACAAACCCCTACACCACACTCACCCCCAAACCAGAACCAATGCACAAGCATACAAACACATATGCACAGACCTACGTATGCACACACAAAAACTCTTATACACGCACTCATACACAAGCATACGAACACAGACACGCATGCACTCACAAAAATTCTCATACACAAGCATACGAACACGGACACGCACGCACACACGGAAATTCTTATACACGCACCCATACACAATCATACAAATACGTACAGACACACTCACACACACACAAATACTGTCTTACTCATACACAAGCATGCGAACAACTTGCACGCAGGAACTCATAAATAACTCTTGCACACACTCTTATAAGCTCAAATTATCCTTTTACACACACACACACACACACACACACACACACACACACACGATGGTGAAACAATGCTTTTGCGTCTAATGGGCTTATTTTCTCCATAGGTTATCGGATAGGGTGGGGGGAGAGATTCTCTCTGGATATGTACCAATGCTTTATGAATCACTCGGAAACTGAACATCCAGCAGGGTCCACACTTAGCCTGTGCTGTGTCAACCCAAATTTCCATCCAGATCGTCACCCACTCAGGTTTTTTGTATAAATTTGACCCCGGACAATCCAAAATAAACAGGAAAATCTCCCCCCTCCCCCCCCCCAACTCTTCACCACCACCACCATTTAGGGAGGATCGTTGCATTGATAAGTGCTATCACAAATTCAAATACTGAGGTAAGGGGAGATTGAACCAGCAAACCCTTGCAGTGGCTGTTTACAACAGATGCCTGACGCTGGGGTACCAGATTTTCCCGATCTTCCCCCTGCCATTTAGATTTTATTCCTCTCTTCTTTGTCTAACCGTAAAGATTTTGACCGCAGTCTTCTCTACATCAGAGACTGGGAGATTGCTTCATTGAGTGCCTCGGCTCTGTCCGCCACAATGGTGGGCCCCCATTTCAATTGTCCACCCCCCTTCTTCTTCCCCATGTCACCTATCCCCCAGTGCTCTCGCATTCTCTCTTCCTTTATCAAGGGGATTAGATGGACTGAAGGGCCTGTTTCTATGCTGTAGTGTTCTTTATGTGGAGAGGTTGCTTGAACCCCTACTGTTTGCAATCTGGTGTCTCCTGAGTCCCTCAAATTAGGATCACTCTCATTCATAAAGGGCCATTCAGCCATTCAGCCCATCGAGTCTCCCCACCGTTTAATCATGAGGTGATCCATTCTCCCACTCAGCCCCACTGCCAAGCCTTCTCCCCAGAACCTTTGATGTCCTGGCTAATCAAGAACCTACCAATCTCTGCCTTCCTCCTTCCCCCCATCTTTGTTCCTCCATCTCCTTACCTCCAGCTCTCTCCCTCGCCCCCCCCCCCCCACCTTTGCTTCTGCCTCCTTCCACAGAACAAAAATCAATTCTCACCTGTCCTCTTATCCTATCCAGTTAACACCTTTTGTCTGTTGGTCTGCATTTCTTCCCCCTTTCTCTCCCCAACCTTTGTTCAGAATGGCTGCCTGCCTGCTTCGGCTTGAAGAAGGACTCAGGCCTGAAATGTCAGTGATACAGCTTTACCTCCCACAGACACTGTGAGACCGCCTGAGTTTCTCCAGCAATGACTGTATGTTTTTACTACTTTAACAGCATCTGTGAACTTATGATAATCTGATGCTTTTATTAATAACCAGGGTCATCAGGACCTTTTCTGTAGGTAATGCCGGTATCGTCCGTGGTTTGGGAACCATTTTCCAATAGGTTTGTGAGGCCTGGCACTTTCAACACAATGTGAAACCTTCAAAGCGGTCACTGAGTGGAGAGAATAAACACTCAGCCACTAACAACTCGCGCTAAAACTCCCCGACAGATTTATTGACTTTCAAAGTCACCATCCAAGCTTTTGAAATGGACGTGGGATACTTTGCAGCGAGGTCCCTGCTTTATGGAATGGACGTGGGACACTTTGCAACGAGGTCCCTCATTTTATGAACTTCCCCTACACCCTTTGAGCAAACTGCTTAAAATACCCTTTTTTCCCCATTTCTCGGTCAATGCCCGCAATTGATGCCCTCCTTTAAACACCCACCCCGAACAGAGGGGCAGTTCGGAGTTAAAAGTGTTGCTGAGGTTATAAAAGCCAGTGAAGCACAAGGGTCTTCAGGCCCTGTGATTGCCGAAGTAACACAGAAACGCTGGAGGAACTCAACCAGTCTCGAAGCATCCATGGGAGGTAAAGATATGGGGCAGCACGGTCAGCAATAGCGACTGGGGTTAGACTCCGATGCCTACTTTCAGGAGTCTGTAGGCTCTCCCCGTGTCTGCGTGGCTTTCCTCATGACACTCCACTTTCCTCAAACCCTCCAAAACATACAGAGGCTGTAGGTCCATTGGGTGTAACCGGTCGGCACAAGCTCGTGGGCCGTAAGGGGCTGTTACCGTGCTGCATGTCTAAATTTAAAATTTAACCAATGTTTTTTGATCTGAGCATGTCTTGAAGAACACCTCAGGCTTAAAACGTTGGGTGTACACCTTTATATTCTCCAGCATTCTGTGGTTTTAGTATATAAAATCCAGACGGGATTCAATTGGCAGATTTCCTCTCCTATCCGTTGAGTGAACTTGACCAAGACGGGCCATTATAGACGCTCCTCTACTTACAATGGTTCGCTTATGATTTTCCGATGATGGTCCCCACACTGATCCCACTGGCCCACTCTCTTCCCACAGCCCCGTATCAGTCCCCACACTGATCCCACTGGCCCACTCTCTACCCACAGCCCCATATCAATCCCCACACTGATCCCACTTGCCCACTCTCTCCCCACAGCCCCATATCAGTCCCCACACTGATCTCACTGCTCCGCTCTCTGCCCAAAGCCCGTATCAGTCCCCACTCTCTCCCCACAGCCTGTGTTGGTCCCCACACTGATCCCACAGCCCTGCTCCCTCCCCACAGCTCTGTGTCGGTCCCCACACTGATCCCACTGGCCCACTCTCTACCCACACCCCCCACACTGACCTCACTGCTCCGCTCTCTGCCCACAGCCCGTATCAGTCCCCACTCTATCCCCACAGCCTGTGTTGGTCCCCACATTGATCCTACTGCCCTGCTCTCTCCCCACAGCCCCGTGTCGGTCTCCACAATGATCCCACTGCCCCGCTCTCTCCCCACAGCCCCTTGTCGGTCCCCATACTGATTCCACTGCCCTACTCTCTCCCCACAGCCCCGTGTCAGTCCTCACACTGATACCTGCATTATTTTTCTACACAATCTTTCCACTTACGATGGGTTTATCGGAGCATAACCCTACTGTAAGTAGAGGAGCATCGTTATTTAGGTTTAGTTAATTCCTTGAATTTAAGTTCCCAGATATCACATCGGGAGTTGAACTGGATCCACGGGCTGCATCTCCAGTGACTATGGTATCCCCAGGCAAGTGGAACAGAGATTCATCTGTGAGAGAGATACTCAGAATGGAAGGACTATCCTCTGGAGAACAAGAGGCCGATAATTAACCAAGTCGGTTAACTCTCACTGGCGTTTCACAGGAAATCGGGGGAGGGGTGGGGGTCCTGTTGGTATACAAAACTTAACTGGCCGGAGCAATGGACAGGGGGCCAGTTCAACCCCCCCCCCCCACCCCACCCCCCCCCCCCACCCCAGCTACCATTCCTGGCTCACTCAAGAAACGACAAGGGCCGCACGTTCACAGATACCGGATCTGAGCACCCGCAAGACACCATGTCAACCTGGCAAGCTCGATCATTTAAGAGACAACATAAACAATATTAATGTTAATAACCGATTGGAAAATGCCAAATACAGACAGATGCCATAATCAGAAGCCCAATAAAGGGATATGGTTAAAGGCGGGGTGACTTTGTTCCTGCCTCCAGTTCCGAAGTAAACAACCCTATTTAAAATTTGATGATCAGAAATCTTTCATATCGGGGGAGCTTCTTCACTCAGAGTGGTGTGGAGGGGGGGGGGGGGGTGCAGGAGTCTGGAACGACCTGCCATCCAATGATGAATGTGGACTCGATCTTGGTAAATTGGATAGATACATGGATGGGAGAGGTCTGAAATGGGAGCAGGTCAGTGAGACCAGCAAAATAATGGATGACACAGACTACAAGGGCCAAATGGCCTGTTTTCTGTGCTGTAGCATTCTATGGTTCTAAAGAGACAATATGCCTGAAGATGAGGAAACTTTCTATTCAATTCTCAGTCTTTTTCTTGTAGAACATAGACCATTCCAGCACAGTACAAGCCCTTCAGCCCACATTGTTGTTCCGACCTATTGAACAATCTAAACCTTCCCTACCTCTTTTTTTCTGTGCCTGTCCAAGAGTCTTTTAAATTACCCTATTGTGCCAGCCTCCACCACCATCCCCAGCAATGCATTCCAGGCACCAATGGTGTAAAACACATCCCTGATGTCTCCCCTAAATTTTTCTCCCTTCATTTTGTACAGACGTCATCTGGTGTCTACCGGCCATCCACCCTATCGATGCTTCTCATAATCTGGTAGACTTCTATCAAGTCTCCTCTCACCTTTCTTCCTTCCAAAAAGCCCCAGCTCTGCTAACCTTGTCACATAAGACGTGCTCTCCACACCAGGCAACATCCTGGTGAATCTCCTCCTCATCCTCTCTGTAGCTTCCACATCCTTCCAGTAACAAGGCAGCCAAAACAATATTCCACGAAATAGACACCCAAATGCTTAGCTGTTGGATGCCCAGGACACAAGATTTTCCATCTCACTGCAAGATTCGGAGAGGATTATTCCTTGCGGGGCACTTTGGTTCATTCCTCAATCACCACCGACACCCCTCTCATTCCCGCAGGCCCTGCATGGGAAAACGTGGGAATTAGAAAGAATATCACCTCCCACCGTAGCACACACCATCTTAGAAGTACAATGATCCTTCCATCCTCCTCATTGAGTCGCAATCTTTGAACTTTCTGAGCAAGTGGGAACATCTTCCCCTGATGGACACTAATCGACCAAGATCAACAACTTCTTGAGGGCAGTTAGAGGCAGGCAACTAACATTTGGCGGCTTGGTTAGCGTCATACTGTTGCAGCACCAGCGGCCTGGGCTTGAATCCCGTTCACCCCTTGACCTGTGTGGGTTTCCTCCAGAGGCTCCGGTTTCCTCCACCCCCCCCCCTCCAAAACATATGGAATTTGCAGGTTAATTGGAGCATTTAGGGTGCCCTAGTTCCTCATGACCCTTGAGATGTGGCCTCATCGAGCACACTTCAGAAATGACTGCTTTTCAGAAGGTCCCCAGTCAGACTTCAAAGAGAACCCCCCACCAATGCTCCAAGACACTCCAGCCCATTCCTCCTCTGACTTCCATCTTTGGCTTCTGGCCCTCACTGACCGAACTCTGGCATTAAGGATCAACGCCTTCAGAGCCTCACTCTCCAAAATCCTGGCAGACAATTCCACTTGGCCCCCGTCTACACTGCCTTGGATGGCACGTTTTATTTTAAAATTGAGACATCTAGCATGGTAACAGGCCCCTTCGGCCCACGAGCCCCCGTGGTGGGATGCGGGGGAGGAACTGGGACACCCCACCGGGGAAAACCCACACAGACATGGGGAGAACATACAAACTCCTTGCAGGCAGCGTGGGATTCGAACCCCAGTCCCGGATACTGGCGGTGTAACCACGTTGTGCTAACCGTGCCACCCCCATTCTTCCCGCAGTCACGGTAAACCCCCTCCTCTTGTTCAGTTTTGCTGACCATCCATTTTCTCCCTTGTTCCCTCCTCTCTCCTTCTCCACGTCTGGCTGATTATTTCCTGTGACATCTGCTTTTATTTCAGTCTGCCGATTTCTGTCGACCCTGCTCCACTGGTCCATGAGATCTTGGCTGATCTGGCCATGGACTTAGCTCCATTTACCCATCTGTTCTACATACCCAAGAGTTCACTAATGATTTAAAGATCTATTCAACTATCTTAATTTCATTTCATGAGGGCAGCCTTTTCATTGGGCAGGGGATTTCACACATCTCCACGAGCAACATTTCCTCTTCATCTTAAATCGACTCTCCAAATCTTAAGGCAGTTTCCCCTAGTTCTCGTCTCACCAACCAGTGGAGTCAACTTCTCTGCTTCCACCCTCTCATCGGAATGCAAAGCACAGGGCGGAGGGAGTTATTCATCCCATTAAGAGAGTCACTAGTCTATCAGAAAAGCATGCTAGGCAAATCCTCAACCCGCCCCATCCCTTTAACCTGGCCATTTCATCTCAGACATGAAGTTATCCAACTGTTTCAGGAAGACCATAAGAGATCAGAGTTCTGGTCTCCTGACTTGAGGAAGAATGGACTGGCTTTGGAGGCGGTGCAGAGGAGGTTCACCAGGTTGATTCTAGAGATGGTGGGGGGGGGGGGGGGGTGTTGCCCAATGAGGAGAGATTGAGTCATCTGGTATTTTGAATGAGGATCTTGATTTAATTTAATTTAGCAATACAGCATGGTAACAGGATATTTCAGCCCACGAGTCCACGACGTCAAATAACCTACACCCCCCAGTACGTTTTGAACGGTGGGAGGAAACCAGAGCCCCCGGGAAAATCCATGCAGACCTGAGGAGAATGTACACACTCTTTACAGACCGCGCCGGACTCGGACCCCTGATCACTAGCATTATAGAAACATAGAAAATTATGAAAGCCATAGATAAGATAGAGGTAGGCAAGTTATTTCTATTGGTGGGGAAGACTAGAACTCGGGGACATCGCCTCAAGATTCAGGGGAGTAGATTCAGGACAGAGATGAGGAGGAACTGCTTTTCCCAGAGGGGGGTGAATCTGTGGAATTCGCTGCCCATTGAAGCAGTGGAGGCGACCTCAGTAAATAGATTTTCAGCAATTTTGGATAGATTTTTCCATAGTCAGGGAATTATGGGGGAAAGGCAGGTCGGTAGAGATGATCATCAGATTGGTCATGTTCTCCTTGAACAGCAGAGTAGGCTTGACGGTCCGGATGGCTGGCTCTCTCTCCTATTCTTTAAGTTCATAAGAGCAGAAATAGGCTATTCAGCCAATTGAATCTGCCCCGCCATTCAATCATCAGCTGATCCATTTCCCCATCAGCCCCACTGCCCGGCCTTCTCCCCATAACCTTTTGGTGCCCCTGGCTAATCAAGAACCTATCAACTACACCCTGTGACCCGGCCTCCGCAGTTGCCCGCTGCAACAAATTCCAGATACGCTGCCCTCTGGCTGAAGAAATTCCTCCGCTTCTCCATCCTAAGCGGATGCCCTTCATTTGTATGAATTTAATGGCCCCCACCACCAGTTTTGGAGGGAGTCAGCATTATGGTCCTTCAAGTTGGGACCTCACCCCTCAATCAGGTCGTCATCAGCTTTGACCCCCTGGTGCCTGAAAATCTGTTAACATCTTGAACCGTCACATAATAATACAGTAAAAATGTAACATACATGATATACTTTCAGGCTTGTCCACCATATGCAAAGCCTCCTTATGAGTGTTGCCCGGCGCCCTGAAGAACAGGAGAAAGAGAAGCAAAAGAGAGTCCCTTCAGAGACGCTGAATGTCCGTGGATTCGCCTCCAGTGTCCCCCATGGCCACACAGACTCCTGTTCGATCCGTCAGCAACAAGAGCTCCAGGTCCAAACCTCCGGCATGATCAGTGCCCTTCGGGAGCCCTCCTTGTCCTCAGTGCCCTCTTGAATACCGGCCCCGCTATCTGTTTTCCACAAGCCACTGACCAGCGGCACGTAGCCCCGTGTGGGTCCTCTAACTGCAAGACACCAGCAGCCCACTGCCGGTGTGGGTCCTTCGACCCTGAACCCCTCGCTGGTCCGCTGCTGTGGTCACCTTCACTGTAAGGTCATTCCCTCTGCTCATCCTTCTCGATGGATTCAGGCGTACTCAGTTTCAGACCAGCCACACATCCAAGCAGCAGATATTTCCCAAGGTTCCCAGCCCTTTCAGTGCAGAAATCTCCCCTCATCTCAGTTCCACTTGCCCTCCACTCAGCATCCTCTCCCCTACCCAGCCTCCAACTCTCCAGCCTCTCAATCAGTTGTCCTCGGGAGGCTCATGATGTATTTGGATCAAGAGAAGCCTTGAATTCAACAGATTAGTAAATCAAAGATTTGCGTTCGCCACAGAATACGTTCAAAGCACCCTTTACAAGGTCCAGTGATCTCTCACAGGCAGGATAGCTGCCATTAGAAAGAACCAGAGATCCCACATCATCTGCAAGGAGTTTGCATGTTCTCCCCCTGACTGCGTGAGTTTCCTCTGGACGCTCCGGTTTTCTCCCATCGTTCAAATCATACCGGGGTTGTGGGTCAATTGGGTGTAATTGGGCAGCACAGCCTCGTGGGCCAAAATGGCCTGTTACTGTGCTGCATGTCTAAATTTGAAATCATACAGGTAACTTAAATGTTTGATTGCGTTCCTGAGATGGTCTCACACTCTAACCATGCAAGTTCAGAGATAGTCATCTTACCATGTTGACGTGAGTAGCCTGTATGGTTCAGCTGTCAGTCAGGAAGACCACTGCTAGGGATGGTGGGTTAACCAACAACCCTAGGCAGAGAGCCCATGCGTGAGAGATTCCCCTTAACCGTAGAATTTCCAATCATGGTTTTGTAAGGAACAATTTTCCTGTTTAGACGTCCCATTACCTGCGTTGCACCAATTGATTACATTTCATCAGGGCTTCAATGAGCAAGAATTAATCTTTCTGAGCTAAACAGACACTGGCGTCGAGAGCAATGCGCAGACGTGCTGGAGAAACTCAGCAAGTCACACGGCAAACATAGGTAACCGATGTTTCAGGCCTAGGGCCTTCATCAGTGATCCTTCTGAGGTCGCCTTAACACGAGCACTCTCATTCTCTTTAGCAGGAGGGAGACCTTAAAAGCATCCTACCCTACAAACCAGGACGCCAAGTCCAAATCTCAACCCCATGCCGCTCCTGCCTGGTTCCTGACTTCCCGAAAGGCGGCACTCCAGTACAGATCTGCCTTTCCCACCACCGATCCCCATCCATCCATCCCCTGTCACACCCCACCCTTGAGCCAATAATGTGGGGCTTATGGCATCTGTCTGCATTTAAATTGAACACATTTGATCAGTTAGACAGAGAGCGTTTCCCGACCCGTCACTACTGAGCTAAATAGAAGGCTATTATTTTGGCAATACCGATGAGCTGCTTGTCACGCGGATGGTTGTTTAGATACAGACCAGGAGCGGAAAAGAATCTGTAGGCCGTAGAAGGGGGAATGAGCTGGGGGGTGGGGGGAGGGGGAGAGGGGAAGGGGGTGGGATGAAGGGTGCTGCTTTGTCAAGGATTTCCAGCGCAGCTACCCCCGAAGGCGCGGAGAAGGTGTGGATCGGAGGGTCGCTCAGCTAAGGGTCCCAGTCGTCGTCGTGGTGCTGGGCCGCTATGACAACCACCACAGTCAGGATGGCACAGAGGACCATGGAGGCGATGCCCACTGCCAAACTGATGAAGGAGAAGTTCCGGGCTTCGCGAGAGGCAATCTCTGCTGACACCATATCGCCACGAGCAATGGCAGTCCGCACCTAATTCAGAGAGAGTTGCACAGCCACTGGTTACTTTCCACTGGTACGGCAAGAATTCGTTTTGTGAGCAGTCCAATAAGTCAGCTCTAACATGTACATAGAGAAGAGCAAGAGCAGATTATGTTAGTATTAATGTGAAAGATTCAGTTCGTATGTAATGGGATGGTGAGCATAACGGTCAATGCAACGCTATTACAGCGCCAACGACCAGGGTTCGAATCCGCCACTGTCTGTACAGTGTTTGTATGTTCTCTCCGCTTCTGCATGGGTTTCCTCCAGGTGCAACAGTTTCCCCCAGCCTCCAAATATATATGGGAGGGCCAGAAGGGCCTGTATGTCTAAATTTAAATCAGGGGGAACTACATGGAGACAGAATTCTAAGGACAGAAGTTGTTTTACTTACAAAACTAAAAAAATTAGCAAGGGCAGCAAGAGATCACTGTTATGGGGATCCTTCAAGAGCCTGATGGCTGCAGGGAAGAGGCTGTCTTTGAACCTGTCGATTCTCACTCATTTGAACCCTCTCACTGATGTAGAAGTTGGGATCTTCCGTGTGAAGATGGGTGTAGATTGATCACTGCTAATTAATGTCTACATGTGCCTCAGTGCTTTGTAAAAGATTTCAGATTGCAGCTGTCAGATTTATTGTCGGAGTACATAAAAGACATCACATACAGCCCTGAGATTCCTTTATCCTGCGGGTGAGGCAAAATTACCACTTTAAAAAAATGTACACGTAAACAAAAAGAAATATAAACAAAATGACTCTGCAATTCTGAGAGAAAATGCACAAGTCAGAGTCCTTAAGTGAGGCCCTGATTGAGTTTGTCGTTGAGGAGTCTGATGGTGGAGGTGGAGCAGCTGTTCCTGAACCTGCTGGGTGCGAGTCTTGTGGCACCAACACCTCTTTCCTGATGGCACTAGCGAGAACAGAACGTGAGCTGAGGTAGCAGGGATTCTTGATGACCGCTGCTGCTCTCCGATGGCAGCATCCCCTGCAGATGTTCTTGATGGTGGGGAGAGTTTTGCCCGTGATGTCCTGGGCTGTGTCCACCACCTTTTGTGGGGCTTTAAAGAATGCAGAGGGTTGTAAATATTCAGAGAGGTGAGGGGCCCCATAATGTGAGTTGCTGGGCTAGTCATTTTCCATCAGCCTGGGGTTTCCTCAGATCAGGTGACATGCCAGGACAATACTGGAGATAAAGGGAACCCAGTTACGAGATCGGTTCAAGTAATGAGGCAATTTTCAAATGAACAGTGTGTAGCTGATAGGGTAATGCTTGTCACATGGGAGAGGACTGTTTTTTGATTGGTTAAGTCAGATTGCAGCGGGGTATACAAACCCATGTAATTGTATGTTGGGAGAGCTCATGCTCCCCTACAAGGGTTGATGGGCCTTCCACCAAGCTAAAGTGTCCAATCCTCACGGTACGTTTCCTGAAGAATAGAGCACTACTCTGGGCCTGGACCAGGGGGATCTAAAGATGACCATCCACATTGAGGGGGTGGGAGGAGTCCTTCCGTCCAATGGCTCCCTTTCTGAGGGTGCAGGAAGTGTGGGCAGAGGAGAGGGAGGGGGGTGGGAGGTCTGTGAGAGGTCCCGAGCTGCATTCACCAACGCTCCTGCAGATGTTGCAGAGGTCAGGAAGGCGCAGCAGGGCCTCCATCTCCTCGGGAGGCTGAGGAGGGCAAGGCAACCGGGCCACCTCATTTTACAGGAGCGCCACTGAGAGCGTCTGTCTGGCTGCATCACTGTGTGGGACGTAACTGCAAAGGGTCAGACCAGACGTCATCAAAATAGCTGAGAAGATCATTGGGGTCTTCTTTTCCTCTAGGGACAACATTTCACGGGAGCATTGCTTAAATAGGGTTCAAGATATTGTGTTCCATGCAGCACACAGTATCTTTGACCCACTACCATCAGGAAGGAGGTACAGGCTTGGGAATAGCTTCTTCCCACAGGCTGTGAGATTGATGAACGGTATCTTGTAACCAAGTAAATCATCCCAAGATATTTATATAGATTTCATTTAAAAACATCATATGCTAAAAGACAATCTAAAGATACCAACAGCAGAGGGGTATCTCCACCGGAAGCAGTTCCAGGTTGAGAGGGGCGACAAGGCAAGGTTGACTGGTTGATAGGGTTTTAAACTATAGGGGAATTAAGGAATATTTTAAATTTAATTTAGAGAGAGTGGCGGGTTCCTGGAATGCAGTCCCGGGTGGTGGTGTAAGAGAGGCATTTAAAAGACCCTTAGACAGGCACTTGGATGCAATAAAAATAGGAGTTCATGGCTGTGAGGTCCAGGAGGGGAAGATTATGTGGACTAGGTTTAGATCAGGCCGAAGGGCCTGTAATGTGCTGCAATGTTCTGCAGACAGTACAACTCCTACTATCCGGAATTCAAAAAACCAGCAAAAATATCATGGAAAATAAAGAACATATAAAAATTTAAAGAAACGTTTAAAATTGTAAATGTTCTCTGAAGCAACTAGAAAACTATGAAATCTTTTGCAAGCCGAAATGGCGTCAAGCGAAGACTCATTCGCTACTATTGAAGGCTATTTTCATAAAGGTGGAAACCCATTCAAATTTCTCTCAGATACCGAACAGGTTTCATCGTAAAAGCGTATTTGCGTAAAGCGAGTATTCGTAAAGCGGGGGATAGCTGTATTAGTGTAATATATATTTAAATTATATCCTTGCGTGCTGTATATACATGGTAATTTTACGTGAACAATCTCGCACCATCCAACTGCACCCGTGACCCATTAGCCAATTATACCTACATCTTCCAGAAACCGGAACACCCAGAGGAAACCCCCGCAATCACAGGGGAAGAAAGTAAAAACTCCTGACGGGTTGTGGCCGATCCGAGCCCAGGAAAGAGTGTGGCGTTAACCGGCGGGCAAAGCAGAGCTGAGTCCACGGCCAGATCTGCCGCGGGCAGCTCGATCGGTGGAGCAGGCTCGTCGGGCCGGATAGCCGGCTCCTGCTCCTTAGTGGCCGGCTGGGCACTCACCTGCACAGCCTTGAAGATGGCGAATATCCCAGTTGGCCAGAAGCAGCACACTGTAGTCAACACTGCAATGGGAAGGTAGTCATGGGGAGGGCGCGGCGGATTCATCATTGTGATCGATGGGGGCATCTGCTGTCCCCCTGCCATTATCCCATTGTTTCCAGGAAGATACGGTCTCATGTTCTGAGGAAGAGACATCGTAGAACATTACAGCACAGTTCAGAGCCTTCGGCCCACAATAACTAATCCCTCCCTACTCCATAAGCTCCAATTTTCTTCCATCCATGAGCCCGTCTGAGAGTCTCTTAAACGTCCCCAATGTTTCAGCCTCCACCATCGCCCCTGGCTATCCATTCCAGGCACCCTCAACTCTCCGTGTTAAAAATAAACGTACACCTGGCATCTCCCCTTCACTTTGTACAGTCGTCCTCTGGTGTTTGTTGATCCTAACCCGGGAAAAAAACGCGCTGGCTGTCCACCCTACCTAGGCCTCTCAGAATCTTGAAGGCCTCCATTAAGTCACCTCTCATCCTTCTTCACTCCAAAAAGTCCTACATCTCTTAGCCTTGCCTTATAAGTCATAGGTTCTAATTCAGGAAACATCCTGGTAAATCTCCTCTGCACCCTCTCCATAGCTTCCACATCCTTCCTGTAATGAGGTTGACAACAATACCCTTAGGTATAGTCTCAACAAAGATTTATTGTGCTGCAACAGCACCTCGCAGACACCAGAGAGAAGGTACTTGGGAAGCTAAATGGTTGAAGGAAGTCATATGCTGAAAGGCTAGAAAAACTGGACTTGTATCCGATGGAGTTTAGAAGGATGAGGGGGGACATGATTGAGGTATACAACATTATCAGGGGGATAGACAGGGTGAAGTCGGATTACTTGTTCCCAATGATGGGGGAGACGAGGACTAGAGGGCATAGTTTAAGAATACAGGGTAGGCCCTTTAGGACGGAGATGAGAAAACATTTTTTTACCCAGAGAAGTGTGAATCTGTGAAATGCTCTGCCACAGAGGGTGGTAGAGGCAGATTCGCTGATTATGTTCAAAAGAGAGTTAGATAAGAGTCTAGTGGGCAAAGGAGTTAAGGGTTATGGGGATAAGGCTGGAAAGGGGTACTGATGGTAGTGATCAGCCATGATCTGTAAAATGGCGGTGCTGGCTCGATGGACCGAAGGGCCTACTCCAGATCCTATTGTCTATTGTCTCCTGGACCAGATGGGCATGGAAAGAAGTTGCTACAGAGATGCTGGAGGCACTAACAATGAGCTTTCAAGAATCAATAGATTTTGGCATGCTTTCAGAGGACTGGAAAATTATAAAGGTCACTCCACTCTTTAAAAAGGGAGTGAGACAGTAGAGATAAAATTATAGGCCTGTTTGCCTAACATCAGTGCTTGGGAAATTGTTAAGAGTTAGGGCAGAGGCTCTCAACCTTTTCCTTTCCACTCACATCCCACTTTAAGAAATCTCTAAGCCGTCGGTGCTCTGTGATTAGTAAGGGGTTGCTTAAGGTGGGATGTGGGTGGGAAGGGAAGGTTGAAAATTCACTGTTACTGAAATATTTTGTGAGAAAAATGGTCCATTTCCTTTGGAGCTTTGAAACCCTGCACATAACAAGTCAAGTAAGGACAATTAAAAACAGTGGCTTTCCAACTTTTTCTTCCCACTCACATCCCATGAATGCTGCATGCCCTTGCTGGGGTTCTCCAGCATATTGGTGCGTGGCAACTCCCCCCCACCCATGCCCATGGGGAGTGGCAATGCAAGGTCTTTCCCTCGCCTCACTGTGCTGAGGTTGTATACTCACGTTTGCCACTGGATAAACGGGGACATAGGCACCAGCGCAGGGCTGGTACTGCACAGCATAGCCTTGGTGCCCGTATCCTGCCAAGCCCATTGGCCCCGCGGGATGACTTGTGGGTATGGCATATCCCTGGGGCATGGTGCTGTTGAACTGTGTCTCCTGAATGAAGCCCTCAGTGCCCATCGACATGGCGGGAGTGTGTGTTGGCATCGAATAGCCTTGCGATGTGCCGTTCGCTGAGGGCTCCTGCACCGGGTAGGGCGGAGGAGACATGGGCACCTGGTGCCCTCCATCCTGCAAGGCTTGAGGAGAAAAGGAGAATGGCGTTAAACACTGGCGTACAGAAACCACTCCACACTCTATATCTGCATGTGCCTTTGCACCAAGGACCGGACAACGCCATTTCGCCGGGTTGTACTTATACAATCGGATGATAAATGTGAGCATCAGATTTCTATACATCATTCCACTCCACAGTTGTGTGGAAAGGGAAAAGTTCGGTGGGTTCAAAGAGCAACGAGTCTGGACACAGGCTGAACACAGGAAGGATCTTTATTAAAACACATGTAAGGGGATTGTAACAGGGATAACACGATCTAGTGCTCTCAATCACACAACATAGTATAATCAGTCTTAACACTACCAATACTAGCAACTTTGTACAGACTTGTAACAACCAAGGATTACAATACACTACCTGCCATTCCTTGCTATCTAACAGCCTTGATCCCTGTGTAGTGCACACCTTACCAATGACTTCTCCAGCATTGTCCACACTTCACAACCTGGAGTGGAACAGGGTTCGTCTCAGGACCGAAGAACAAAGAGGCAGAGCCACTGCACGTGGTGGACTTTATAGTGCAGTAAGATGGAGGGTCCAGTCCAAGTAATCTCTAGGGAGTTAAAGGATCCAATGGTCAGGTGTGCACCAATGTGCCAAATGGAGAGGTCATGTGACCCTCCAGAATTCACACTCCCACCAGGTTCCAGGCAGAGAGAACACATGATTCTCCACAATCCACACCCACCAGGTTCCAGGCAGAGAGATCATATGACTCTCCACAATCCACTCTACCCCCTCCCCCCCCCCACTAATTCAACAAAAATTGGTCTTATCTTGGGCTGATCCCATCCTCCTAACGTTTCCTTGTATTTGAGATACAATCGTGGAATAATCGCAGTACATAAATAAGCCTTTGGGCCAATCCAGTCGACACTAGCTTAAATGCCCTTAATGTTTCAGCCCCCACCACCATCCCCAGCAAGGCATTCCAGGCACCCAAACCTCTTTATTTTTGGTGTTGTCGTCGTACCGAGCCACGCATAGGTGTTGAGTGAGTAGGGCAGGGGGTGAAGAACGCAGCCTTGCGGTGCTCCGGTACTGATGGAGATTGCGGAGGAGATGGTGGTGGTCTGGAGGTGAGGAAATTCCGGATCCGATTACACAGTGGGTGCATTTTTAAGCAAGCAAGGCTGCTGATGCTGGGGTCAAGGGCGATACACAAATGTGCCGGGGAAACTCAGCGGGCACAGGAGATGGAGGGTAACCAACACTGCTTTCTTACCTGACAAAAGGCCCAGGCCCGAAATGTCGGTTACTCTTCCTATCGATGCTGCGTAACTTGCGATGTTTCTCCAGTAGGTTTTGTGTATGCCATTAAATAATTAAATTTAGACATACAGCACAGTCACGGGTCCTTCTGGCCCACAACCCAATGTCACCAAAAGACACCCAATTAACCTACAACCCCCATACATTCCGGAGGTTGGGAGGAAACCGGAGCACCCGGAGGAAACCCACGGGGAGAACATGCAAGCTCCTTAAAGACAGCTCCGGACTCAAATCTCCTCCCCAAATCTCCATCAATACTGGAGCACCCAAGGACTGCGTTCTTAGCTCTACTCACTGTAGTCCAGTGGATTTCAGCCTTTTTCTTTCCACTCACATCCCACTTTAAGTAATCCCCAGGCCATCAGTGCGCTGTGGGACGTGAGTGGGAAGGTTGAGAACCACTGCCCTAGACCCAATTGTTACTGAAGTATTTTGCTTGAGAAAAATGGTCCATTTTCTTTGGAGTTCTGAAAACCGTGCACATAACGAGTCAATTTAGGTACGATTAAACTTTTTCTTTCACCCACAGACCACTTTACGCAATCCCTTATGAATCAGAGTACCGATGGCCTAGGGATTACGTAAAGTGGGATGTTGTGGAAAGAAAAAGGTTGAGAACCACTGTTGTAACACCTGTAACAATACAATAAAATACAATAAACGATACAATAAATAAAAAGCATTGGAATGCCTTACCAAAGGTGCTGTAAGAGCACTGCCCTAACCACTGTACTAACCATGTTACCCCCAACTCTTCACACACATCTAGGAGGTAGATGGACACGTTTGCTGAGACATATATTGACAACACTCATATAATTAGAGATACAAATGGCGGTAGATGAACAAGGCAAAGTCAATGCAGTATGGATAAACAGATGCAGAGAGAGAGAGAGAGAGAGAGAGATGGGTGAATGTGTCATTAAAATGAAACTTGCTTGTATAAAGTGCTTTTCACATCCATGGACTGTTCCAAAGTGCTTCACAGCTAGAGAACTATTTTTGTGAAATGTGGTCTTTGTTTTCACACCATGAGGTTCCAGAAACACCCAATATTTGACTGCTCCATTTATTGTTATTTTTTGGCAGAGCTTCCTGAGGGTAAAATCCTGGTCAGGACAGCAGCAGTTATTCACATAAAAGGATCTCCATCGCATTATCAATCGTGAAACATTGTCCTGTCTCTCTATCCTGGACTGAAGCGCCAGCTTGGATTGGATGCGCTAACTCAATTATTGGGCCCAGACGGTTTTGGTTCAAGGTTACGTGTACAGCATGACGACACCGTGTCTCTCCAGCCCATGGCACGCCCACAAAACTACCCAATACGTAAAGATCACAAGAATAATCATGGTCAGCACAGCGGTGAGCGCAGCACTGTTGCAGCGTCAGCGATCAAGGTTCAAATCCCGCGCTGCCTGTGAGGCGTTTGTACGCTCTCCCTGAGTCTGCGTGGGTTTCTTCCGGGGCCTCTGGTTTGGTCCCACTCTCCAGAGACATGTGGCTTTTATAAGTCAATTGGTGTATTTGGGCAGCACGGGCTCGTGGGCTGGAAGGGCCTGTTACCAAGCTGAGCCCAAATGTCGTTAAAAGTAGAATAAGTTGCAAAGGATGAGTGGAGTGAGCAGAGAATTAGTCTGACAAGAGCTGACATAAAACCAATGGGCCGAACAGTCTCTTATACCCTAAATTATAAGCTCTCATAACTTCTCATCTTCACACTGAAGTTATACCTTCTGACTGTTGTATAATGAGAACCGAACCAGGGTATCGGAACTGGGATCCGAGGGCAAGAAGGACTCCCTCAAGGTCATGGGTGCTGAAGGAGAAGATCGTAAGAACGTTCGCCCCGTCAAGCTTGCTCCGCCATCCAATGAGATCACAGCTGATCTGACGATGGGCTCATCTCCACCCACCTGCCTGTTCCCCATATTCCTTAATTTCCAGACTATGTAAAAATGTATCCAACCTTGTCTTGAATCTATTTACTGAGGTCGTCTCCACTGCTTCAACAGGCATAGAATTCCACAGATTGACCACCCTCTGGGAAAAGCAGTTCCTCCTCATCTCCATCCTAAATCTACTCCCTGAATCTTGAGGCCACGTCCCTAATTCTGGTTTCGCCCCACCAGCCCCCTCCCCATGGAAACAACTTAACTACCTCTATCTTATCTGTTCCTGTCATAATTTTATAGATTTCTGTAAGATTTCCTACTAAATCACAACAAGTACAGTCCCAGACGATTTGATCTCTCCTCAAAGGCCAACCCCTCCCCCCCACCCCATCTCCAGAACCAATCTCGTGAACTGCCTCCAAGGCCAGGTCCTGACTCCCGGTCGTGTTGGGTTTGGATCTGGAGCCCGGGGTTGCCAATGGATCGAACATGAGTCTTTTGCGGCTGCAGAGGCGGCGGGAAAGCCCATGACACTCAGTGACTCAGAAGGGACTCTTCTTTGCTTCTCTTCCTCTGAGGGCTATGCTCGTGGCAAATCTTTGTCTGCTGACTAAAGTCAATTTTGTGAGATATTACCTCATTAAATAGTATCTAATCTGATCTGATTACAGCATGTTCCTGACCTTGGAGAGATAGGATCAGGCCTAGATTACCATGAAGCAAAATAAGCAGGTGCTTAGGGCTCCCAAGGAAGGGGACACCACAGAGGTTTTTCCATGGTGCAGCCGAACTAGGGCCCCACAAAAAAGGGGGCCCCCAACAATACATATATACAGGTGATATTTAATAAAATTGTGGGGTCTGGAAGAAAACTGAATTTTTTATCTATTATTTCATTCAGCATTTATTGAGTCTTAATATCTTGTCAGTCGGACAATCAAAGGGTCGAGGGGGAGCCATTGTTGGGCTGGGCCCAAGGCATTCGTTGGCCTTAATCTGGGCCTGTAAAGGATTCATGGATAGAAGTCACTGCCAATTCAGCACGTAATCCTGAGTCGGTGATAAAGTCCTCGGCCCGCACCAGAAATCTTTTCACCCTTGTATCAAGCACCGACATTTGGATGTGAACAGGAATAAAGAACCACGCTTGGCCTCTCTAACAATACGTTGATTAGCCATGACAGTTAATTGGGTTATCGTCAGAATAATCCTGTAGCCTGCTGCTGCCGTGGAGATACCTGCAGTGGGGATGAGATCATCCACCTCCTCATAGACTGTGCATTTGTTAAGAGGTCTGGAAAGGATTCAAGTTCAAATTTATTTGTCATCCGACTGTACCAGTCAACCCAATGAAACAGCAGTCTCTGCTGAACAGAGCAAAATGCACAAACAGACACAAGACAAACAAGCTATACATATATACAGCACCTACAGACATATATTCAATTAAATATTATTAATAAATAGGAGGATTGTTTCAGCAGGTCATTCAGAGTTCTCACTGCCCATGGGAAGAAGCTGTTCCTCAGCTTGGTGGTGCTGGCTCTGATCCTCCTGTACCTCTTCCCCCGACAGGAGCAGCCTGAAGATGTGGGGTGGATAGAGGGTGTCCCTCACAGATTTTGTGTGCCCTCTTTGCACAACGATCTCAGGAGATCCCATCGATGGGAGGGGAGGGGGACGCCAGTGACCCTCTCTGCCTGTGGATTGACCTTCGATCCACTTCACTGCAGCAACCTCCCCCCGCACTGGGACACAGCTGGCCAGGACGCTCTCGATAGAGCTCCTGTAGAAGGCTGACGGGTTGGCAGCCAGTGGCCTTGCCCGCCTCAGTCTTCTCAGGGAAGTGCAGTCATAAGGATGGAGTGGTCCTTGTCAAGGTTCAACCTGAGCAGCTGCGTAACAGGATTCTAATCAGCACGTTGAAGTACTGCAAAAGCCTTGTATTCTTTTCACCTCACCTGAGATAAATAATTTTTAAGTGATTTATGTAGTCCGTAGGTGAGAAGTGGGGAAGAAACCAAAACTTAACTGCTTCACAGGGAAGGTGGCCCTTGAACTTCCAGCAGAGACCTTGTGCCCATAAGGCGAAAATGGGTCGAGACTGGCCGGTCTCAAAACCAGAAAATACTGGGGATACCCAGCAGGTCAGTCAGCATCTGAGGAGAGAGAAAGGGCAGAACCTAGCATCTCAGGCCAGTGACACTGACTCGGTTTCCCTCTCACAAAATCGCTGAGGACCCCTTCCACCCTGCACTCCTCATCTTCCAGCAGGGAAGAGATACAGAACGACCAGGGAAGGGAAGAAAATTTAGGGGAAACGTCAGGGGTAACATTTTTTAAACAGAGAGAGTTGTGAGTGCTGGAATGACCTGCCCAGGGCAGTGGTGGAGGCTGGTACATTGGGGTATTTAACAGACTTCTAAGCCCCTTTTCCACGGGCATCCCAGTTAATTGGCCGTGCCGTGCCCCAGGATAGGAAGCCCCCTGTGCCTTTTCCACTGGCCCTCCCTTCACTGGGACACTCGTTGCTTTTCCACTGAGCACAACTCATCCCCGGGGATCGGAGGGTTCTAACTTCAACTGGAAAAGGGTGACTTCCTGCTGCCCCTTTTCCATTGGTTTTATTGGCAAATGCCTGGGATGTGAGTAGGGGTGGAAGCGGTTAATCCCCGGCGTGAAATGACGTCATTTGTCTGGACAACGTTCCTTTTCCTCTGGACCCTGTCCCAGTTAATTCCTGGGACAGGGTGCCAGTGGAAAAATGGGCTTTAGACAGGCACTTGGATGACAGAAAAATACAGATAGAGCAAGGTCTAGTATTTTTTTGGGGTAGGAATGTATAGGTCAGCACAGGATCGTGGGCCAAAGGGCCTGCAATGTCCTATCTATTCATAAATAAGTGCATACAAGAGCTGTGCATATGTATCGTTTGGATGTGTGTTTGCGGTGTTTTACACCAAGAACGCAGCTTCATTAGATTGCGCTTGTAGAACAGGATGAACTTGAACCTGGAACGTGCCTGGTTGGCAGTACGATCCTGGCACCTTCTGCTCTATTTCCGAATCCCTGCATTTGCAACTTTATAGCTTCAAGAATTGCCCTCCACACAGGTGTCTGCGCAATTTTCACAGAAGCGCGCACCATTTAATTGGAGATATAATTTTAAGAAAAGCTCTGCAAAGTCTGCAATTCTCCGGAGCCTTGACCCCAATGTTTCTTATTTTAATCATTACCTCCGAACTTGCATTTTCACCTTATTCCCACTCATTTCCTCGTGAGGATCAAGGTTAAAATTAGTTATTTCCACTTTGCAATCATTTAGCACAGAAAACAGGCCCTTTTCCCCATTCTAGTCTGTCCTGAACTATCATTCTGCCTTGTCCCACTGAGCCGCACCCAGTCCACACCCCTCCCATCCAGGTACCTGTCCAAATTTTTCTTGAAATGTTAAAATTGAGCCCGCATTCACTATTTCAACCGGCAGCTTTTTCTACACTCCCACCACTCTCTGTGTGAAGACGTTCCCCCTAAACTAAAACACCTCATAATCTTGCATACCTCTATCAAATCTATGCTTCAGGGAATAAAGTCCTCACCTGTTTAACCTTTCCCTCAAGTCCCGGCAACATCCTAGTAAATCTTCCACTCTCACAAAGCTTAGCTGATAAAATCCTAACCCATCCAAGTTCCATTCACCATCGTCGAGACCTACAGGGTCCAATGGTCCAGTGACATCTTGATTTTCTACTTTGCTAAAGGGCACTGTTTGACCTGCTGAGTTTTTCCAGCGTTGTGTTTTTATTTCAACCACCATGTCTGCGGACTTTCGTGTTTTACTTGAACTTTCTACCTCGTTTTTCAGTCCTCTTGCCCCTCCCTGTCTCTGTAATCTCAGTTAATTCCAACCTCAGGATAATTCTGGAGTTCCACGAGGAATCCAAGTTGGAAACTTTTGAAATTGCTTTAAAGCGTTCCTGAAATGCTACCACAAAGTCTCTTGGAATATTTTACCTTGCCTAGAGGCTAAATAAATGCAATTTATTGAAATGTCCAATTTAGAGATCATTTAATTGTGGTCTCGCATCACCGTCGGTTTCAAGGCAACCACGGTCACTCCCAATGCCCAAGAGAGTTGAGATCAGTGCTTGACGGTAGCTTGGACTAAATGGCACTGGCCTCCACGATCATGAAGTGCACTGGCCTCCACATCAAAGTGCACCTACCAGTGACAATGGACCCATTCCAGTTTGCCTATTGGCCAAACCGATCCACAGTCGATGCGGTGACCCTGAACCTCCACTGCGTCCTGGCCCACCTGGAGAACAATGCCTCGTACACCAGGCTGCTGTCCATTGACTTCAGCTCGGCATTCAATGCGATCGTAGGCTGGCGAATAAATTATCCTCACAGAGATGCAGTGCCCCTCTCTGCATCTGGACTCCTTGATGGAAAGACCACAATCTGTCTGGGTTGGCAGCAAAACCTCAAGCCCCATCAAAACTGCTGAGAAGATCACTGGGGCCTTTGTTCCCTCTATTGATAGGGAGTGGAGCTTTAAAGAGGCCTCAAAGAATCAAGAAAGAGATGTCAGAATGTAAAAAGCAGGACTGCTAGGTGAGGAAACTGCTTCTTCCCGCAGGTAGACTGTTGAACAACCCCGTAAATTATTTTTACATATACAGTAAAATACCTGGTATCCAGCACCTATGGGATTGGTAGATGCCAGATAAGTGAATTTTCTGATTGCTTGAGGTTGTGTGGATTGGTGAACTAATGGTGAGGTGCGCCAATTTTAAACTTCTGTATTTTTAAACCTATTTATTTTCCTCGATTTTTTTTTGGCTTGTTGCTTGAGACTGCTGGTTGCTTGAATCCTGCATTAACAGGGGCTCTACTGTATTTATTTTAGATCACGATGTTGTTTATGCAAAGGGTGTATTGTGTGTCTGTATGTGTGCACTATGGCCTGGAGTAAAACACCTTGAGGAAGGGCTAATACCTCCTACAGGCACTGCGAGACCAGCTGAGTTCCTCCAGTAGTTCTGTGTTTTTACGATGTTCTGGAGTAACACTATTTCGTTGGGTTAGCACAATACAGGCCCTTCAGCCCCTGAAGTTGTGCCGAACATGCCCCTACCGTAGAAATTACCCACAGTCCTCTATTTTCCTAAGCTCCATGTGCCTATCCAAAAGTCTTAAAGGACCCCTAACGTATCCGTTGCCGGCATCCCTTTCCACCCACTTCCTGCATAAAAATCCTACCCCCGACATCTCCTCTGCAACTTAAACCCGTGTCCCCATTTCAGCCCTGGGGGAGAAAGCCTCTGACTATCCTGCACAACCAACGCCACCCATCATCTTGTCCTCCTCTATCAGGTCACCTCTCATCCAAGGAGAAAAAGGCCGAGTTCAGTCTGTTTCCTTGAGGCCTGCTTCCCCCAATCCCAGCAACGTCCTTGTAAATCTGCACCCTTTCTATGGCTTCCATGCCCTTCCGGTTGTGAGGCAAGCAGAACTGAGCATGTGGGGTCTGCACATGTACAATCAGATGACAATAAACTTGAACTAATTTGCTTCCTTCAAGTACAAAAAAGGTTGACTGTCACTCATTGGTGATAAAAATGGTGACGACATCACTCACATCAACGCAAATCAGAGAGAAAATAAATAGCTTGTGGCCCTCTCCCAGCCTCAACAGTGGGACTGCTGATCAACACAAGGGGTAGGAGCTGGAATATAAAACAGATGGGGATTTGTCTCGATTGAACTGACAAGAAGATGAGAAATAGATTCAATTAAAGAAAATGCTCAAAAAAATGGAAGCAGCTTAATTGAGGATCTAATTGAACAATTAAGCAGGCTCTCGGAATTTTATTCCTTTTTGATTGCATCCAATTTATCAGCAATTGCGCCCATACGCACCCAAGTCAGCGGTGACGGAGATGCTCGTTACTTTGCAGTAGTTTTATTGATGGGAGGCCTTTTGGAGGAGACATTAAGCAGGCTCACACCTGCTCCTTTCGTCAGTCCAGAATGTCCCTTTGGAGCAAGGCAATATTTACCCTGCAGCCAACATCACCGGAGCGTGTTGTCACGAGAAGGAAGGAGCCGTTTGGCCTCAAACCTCACCTTCAGAAGAGTAGCAGGAGCCGGCCATCCGGCCCCTCGAGCCTGCTCCGCCATTCAATGAGATCACGGACAATCTGATGCTCATCTCCACCCTCCTGCCTTTTCCCCATATCCCTTAATTCCCCGATTATGTAAAATTCTATCCAGCCTGGTCTTAAATATATTTACTGAGGACACCTCCGCTGCTTCAACAGGCAGTGAATTCCACAGATTACACCCGCCCCCCCTCCCCAGGAAAAGCAATTCCTCCTCATCTCCATCCTAAATCTTGAAGCAATGTTCCCTGGTTCTGGTCTCCCCCACCAATGGGGACATCATACCTACCTCTATCTTATACGAGCCTTGCATAATTTCATGCATTTCTATAAGATCCCCGCTCGTTCTTCTAAATTCCAGTGAGTACAGTCCCAGATGACTCAATTTCTCTTCATAGGCCAACCCCCTCATCCCTCGAATCCACCTGGTGAACCTCCGCTGAACTGCCTCCAAAGCCAGTTCATCCTTCCTCAATGAAAGAGATCAGAACTGCATTCAGGACGGGTGTGGAAGCTCTGGAAGTTTAGGTGCAGAGGAGGTTTACCAGGAAGTTGCCTGGATTGGAGAATAAGTCTTATGGGGCAAGGTTAGCAGAGCAGGGACTTTTCTCTTTGGAGTGTAGAAGGATGAGAAGAGACTTACTGGAGGTCTAAAGGATTCTGAGAGGCATAGATAAGGTGGACGGCCA
Organism: Narcine bancroftii; assembly: GCF_036971445.1. Taxonomy (NCBI): domain Eukaryota; kingdom Metazoa; phylum Chordata; class Chondrichthyes; order Torpediniformes; family Narcinidae; genus Narcine; species Narcine bancroftii. The sequence continues at coordinate 185,107,197 of NC_091470.1, forward strand.
GTACCTTTTTCCCGGGGTGGGAGTAGCAAACACCAGAGGATATCTGAACAAGGTGAGGGGAGGAAAGTTTAAGGGAGTCATCAGTGGTGATGCTCTGTGCATTTATGTGTAGTAGTTGGTGCCTGGAATGTATTGTCAGGTGTGGTAGTGCCAGGTTGGTGCAATAGGGACATTTGAAAGACTTTGAGACAGATATATGAATGCAAGAAAAATGGAGGGGTTGGGAAAGGTTAGTTTATTGAGAAGGTTTATATAGGTTGGTACAACCTTATGGGTTGAAGGGCCTGTACTGTGCTGGAATGTTGAGTGAGATCTTGGCTTATCTTCAACCTCCTTTACCACTCACCTTCTCCCACCCTGGATGCATTCATTTCCTTAAGAACTGACTGGTTTCTGGCCAAAATAACCTGATGTTGCCCTCCTCTTATTTTCACCCTCGCCTCTTGCTTTCCGACTCCCCAGCCTGAAGGATCCCCATCTGTCCACTCAGGCCAGTGTCGCTCTCCCTCTCCTCCTTTTCAATTCCAAATCAATGAAGTAACTCTTACTCCCTCCCTGCCCAGAGGATAAATCCTCATCCCTGGAATCAATCCAGAGAACTCAGGCCAACAACTCCAAAGCATGAATTACGGTCTCTCTTTCAGTCCAGCCTGTTGTAAATTCCCAGCATTTCGGCTTTCGTTTCAAATATTCCAAGACCAAAATCCCCAACACACTAATTCTCGATGTGGCCTGATGAAATTGCTCCACAATATTGCTTCATGCAGAAAAAGAATACAAGAGCAGGGCTGTGACGTTGAGGCTTTATAAAGCACTGGTGTGACCTCACACGCAGTATTGTGACCAGTTTTAGATTTTAGATTTATTGTCCCACTACATTCACGACATCACATACCACCCTGAGATTCTTTTTCCCACGGGTCCAGCAGAATTACAACTAATTGGTGGTGCAACAACTAAACTGGACACAGCGTAAAACGTGGAAACAAAGAACTGTGAACAGTTAATGAATGTAAACAAACTGACTGTGCAACACAGAGAGAACAAAAAGAAAATCAATAAAGTGCACAAGAGTTCTTAAATGAGTCTCTGACTGAGTCTGACGGTGGAGGGGTAGCAGCTGTTCCTGAACCAGGTGGTGCGAGTCTTGTGGCCCCTCCCACCCTTCAAAATATACATAGGTTTGTAGGTCTATTAGGGCATTTGCATGGCATGGACTTGTGGGCCGGAAGGGCCTGTTACCATGCTGAACATCTACATTTATTTTTAAAAATTAAAAATAAAACTGCAGTTGCTGGAAATCTAAATACGATAAATGTTCCTTTGAATAACTTTCAGTTAAATACGGTCAACCAAATACTCTATTTTTTTCATTATCAACAGATTAGAGCTTTCTTACAATCTCAATTACATACATTTCCTAAGAGAACTGATAAGGATTTAATTGATGTAATTTTTAATTTACAACCCTTCTATTATGGTTCAATATCTAACATTGATGACATGTTGATGGGAATAAGAGAGGCTCCCTCAGCTAAAATTTAAAAAGCCTGGGAACAGGACCTACAGCTTCTAATTCCTGAAGAAACTTCGAATGTGATTTTCAATTTGGTTAATACCTCTTCTTTATGTGCCCGCCACTCTCTCCTACAATTTAAAGTCATCCATAGGGCTCACATGTCCAAAGTCAAACGATCTTGTTTTTATGTAGTTGTATCTCTTCGTGATAAATGCAAAAATTGGAGCTGCTTCATTAATTCATATGTTCTGGACATCTCAGAGTCTTGAGAAATACGAGATCAAAGTACTTCACACTTTCTCTGCACTTTTTAAAGTTAATTTTAAACCTAATCCCTTAACTGCTCTATTTGGTGCTGTTGGAGAGAGTGGCACAACTTTAATGTCCCGCCATTTATTCATGAGCTGATCCCTTTCCCCACTCAGTTCCACATCCCAGCCTTCTCCCCATAACCTTGATGCCCTGGCTAATCAAGAACCTATCAATCTCTGCCTTAAACCAATGAGCCAGCCTCCACAACCGCCTGTGGCAACAAATTCCACAGATTCACGATCCCACTGGCTAAAGAAATTTCATCCACATCTCGGTTCTAAGCGGACACCCTTCAATCCTGAAGTCGTGCCCTCTTGTCCTACACTCTCCAACCACGGAAACAACCTCTACGCTGTCCACTCCTTTCAACATACAAAATGTTTCAATGAGATCCCCCCCCTCCCCCATTCTGCTAAATTCAAACAAGAACAGGTCAAGAGACATCAAACACTCCTCATATGATAACCCTTTAATTCCCCAAATTAACCTCCTCTGAACCCTCTCCAACGTCAGCACATCCTTCCTTAAACAAGGAGCCCAAAACTGCTCACAATTCTCTGTGAGATCTCACCAGTGTCTTATAAAGCCTCAACATCACAACCTTGCTCTTACTGAATCTTAGAACATTACAGAACAGAAACAGGCCCGCCTAGTCTATGCCAAACTATTATTCTGTCTAGTCCCACAGACCTGCACCCATAGCCCTCCATACCCCTCCTATCCATGACATTTGCAAATTTTTCTTAAATGTTAAAATTGAGCCCGCATTCACCACTTCAACTATATTTGATTCCTCTTGAAATGAATGCCAGCATTGCATTTAACTTTCTTCATTGACTCAACCTGCTAGTTTACCTTCAGGCCCCTTTGCATCTGGGTATTTTCAATTTTCTCCCCAATTAGAAAATGATCTGTCCGTTTATTTTTCTACCAAAGTACAGGGACTCCCCGCCATACATCCATGTTCTGTTCTGGATGTCAGGTCATATCTCAGAATGGACATATGTCAGAATTGCACACTCACCTTGTTAGCCGGCGACCCTTAACTCTCGCACGTGCACCAATTGAACTCCAATAGGCGAACCCACTGCACACGCGCCAGCCAAAATCTCACGTGTGTGCACAGGAATCGAGGTGGCCACGCCCAGCCCAGGGACCCCGACTAACAAAAGACGCCTTCAGGTGGCCAGAATACCGCGAGGTAAAGCCGCCTATTCTACCCAAATGCGGCTGTTGGGAGCCGGCCCTGAGGAGTACTCACCCAACCCTCCTCAGGGAGGGAAATTCTCCACTTATGCGCTGTTCCCCAAGGCACCGGAAAGCAGCGGCTGCTAGGGGGCGGGCTGATGACGTCGCGGTGACGCCGTCAGCCTGAGACGCTTTGGTGCAATTTTTGATAAACTGGAAAGTGTGTAGGCTCAGCATTACCGGTATGGTCACATTTTTCGGCACGTTAGAGGCATTTCTCTTCTCTGCTCCGGGCCCGCCACGATCCTGCGTTCCTTTCTGCTTCAGCCTCGACACGCTGCAAATGGCGTCACGACAGCGGGCGGGACTACAGCCACAGTCGACAGGAGCCGACGTTCGCTCTGAGGCGCCTCTCCTACAGCCGGCCCTTTCAGGCGCCAGAACAGCGCCTTCAGTGCTGCCACCTGAATGTCGATTCGAACACACCTGCAGCCGCTTCTGCAGGCACATTCTTGGAGCGATTGCACCTGAAAGCAGCTAAGGTAAGTACGTACATTTTGACTCTTGCATGCCCTGTTATAGTTTGTCAAATACAACATAAACATATTATTTTATATATTTTTTAAATATTTGATTGCTTGTGCAGATGGACGCAAGTTGCATAGGTCACAGTCAGGGAGTACCTGCATTTCATTTGCCACTTTTCTACCCATTCTCCTAATCAGTCCTCAATCTGCATCCATTAAAACAGGCCATTAGCAGGAGATTAGACCTCTCTGCGTGCAAACTGGCTCTCTCATCAGAACAGCGGCTGCGTTTCATTAAAAATGCCAGAGGCAATGATCCAAATAGTATCCTGCTGGACAGACTACAGCAGGGTCTATATACTTTATAATTAAGCAACTGCACAAACAGACAGTGTTGGAAGAAGTCACCCAGTCGAGCTGTATCTGCAGAAGATAAGCACAGGAGACAGCAGATGCTGGAACCTGAAGCCAAACACTGGAGGAACGTCTCCTCCCTTGTCAGGAAGGCTCAACAGCGACTGCACTTCCTGAGAAGACTGAAATGGGCAAGGCTTCCGGCCACCATCCACAGAAGCTCGATCAGGTGCTGCATCACAGTGCGGGTACGGTTACTGCAGAGATAATGGATCAGAGGTCGATCCACAGGACCATAAGCGTGGCAAAGAGGATCACTGGAGTCTCCCTCCTCCCCAACCCCATCCCCCCCTCCCCCCGGGGATCGCTGTCTGAAGAAGGCACACAACATCACTGAGGACCCCTTCCACCCCACACGTGACATCTTTCAGCTGCTTCCGTCAGGGAAGAGATCCAGGAGGATCAGAGCCAGCACCACCAGGCCGAGAAAAAGCTTCTTCCCACGGGCAGTGAGAACGTTGAACAACCCTCCGACTCTCATATCCACAAAAGAATTTTTGTTCTGTAGAGATGAATACTTGTCCTGCATATGCATTGTCTGTCTCTATGTGTGCAATGTGTGGTTGTACGTCTGCGTGTTTTGCACTGAGGACCAGGGAATGATGTTTCATCGGGGTTGTGTTTGTGCAATAAGATGACAATAAACTTGACTGGACCTCAGCAGGTCAAGTAACGTCAGTGGGAGAAGAAGCGTGGTCCATGTTTCACGCTGTTTATCAAGAACTGAGGAAATGTGGAACAGACATCAGAGTAAAGAGGTGGGAGGGGTGGGATGGTCAGTGCAGGTCTGAAACCACAAAACCATGGAACATTACAGCACAGAAACACACCCTTCTAGTCCATGCCAAAATATTATTCTGCCTCGTCCCATTAGCCTGCATCCAAACCACATCCCCTCCTATCCATGTATCTAAATTTTAAATTTAGACATATAGCACAGTAACAGACCCTTCTGGCCCAAATAACCTACAACCCCCGTACTTTTCCAAGGATGGGAGGAAACCGGAGCACCCGGAGGAAACCCACGCAGACATACGGAGAATGTACAAACTCCTTACAGACAGCATCAGATTCGAACCCAGGTCGCTGGCGCTGTAATATCGGTGCACTAACCGCTACACTAATTGTACCTGAAAGGTTTTTCTTGAATGTCAAAATTGAACCCACAGTTCAGCTGGCAGCTATTTCCACTCTCTGTGTGAAGAAGTTCCCCTTAAACTTTTCTCCTTTCACCCTTAATCACAAGATCACAAGACAAAGAAACAGAACCAGGCCACTCTGCCCATCGAGTCTGTTCCATAAATCTACACTGAGCTACTCTACACTAGTTCAAATTTCTGGCCTTTTCCCCCATATCCCTTGATGCCCTCATTAACGAGATACTTGTCTATTTCTTGTTTAAATACTCCCAGTGATCTGGCTTCCACTGCTGTGTGTGGCAGCAAGTTCCATGAATCCACAACCCTCTGGCTAAAGAAGTTCTTCCTAATCTCTGTGTTAATTGAATAACCTCTCATTTTCAGACTATGCCCCCTTGTCCTCGATTCACCCACCAAGGGGAACATCTTGCCTGCATCCACCCTACCTAAACCTTTCAAAATACTCGATGAGATCTCCTCTCATTCTAGACTCCAATGAATACAACCCAAGAGCTGCCAAACGTTCCTCGTACGTTAGCCCTTGCATTCTGGGAATCATCCTAGTAAATCTCCTCTGCACCCTCTTGTTTCCATTGGTAAGGAAGACCAGAACTAGGGCAAGTGGCCTCAAGATCCAGGGGAGTAGATTTATGAGGGAGATGAGGAGAAACTGCTTTTCCCAGAGGGGTGAACCTGTGGAATTTGCTGCCCAGTGGCGGCAACCTCAGTAAATATATTTACGACAAGGTTGGATAGATTTTTACATAGTACGGGAATAAAGGGATATGGGGACAGGCGGGTCAGTGGAGATATCATTAGATCAGCTGTGATCTCATTGAACGGCGGAGCAGGCTCGATCACAGTGCCACATTTGAACCCGGGCCACTGGCGCTGTAATAACATCGCAAAATCCAGCTCGCTAACCATGCCTGGGTCCATCAAGAAATGAGGGAACGGAGGGAGTCACGTGATGGAGTAGTGGCCGGACGGTGAACTCCAGCCCTCTCCAGAAAAGTCGGAAAAAACAAAGGAAAACACAAAGGCACAAAAATAAAAATTAAAGTAAAGTGAGTATAAAGGTGGAAAGAAGATGGCGACGAAAAAAGAAAAATCGAAACCAACGGTAAGAAGAGAGGAAGAGAAGACAACGGAAGAAGAAGGAGAAGGCCTTACCTGTTCGAAGAGGCCCGCGGTGGAGAGAGAAACCCGCTCCCTCAGGTCGGTAGAAAGTGGACTACAAAAATGGCTCGCTGAGCCGAGTAAAAGTGCGCAACCGCGCATGCAAAAAAACACACCGACGGGAGGGGCGACCAGCTGGGGAGTCAATCTCCACAGCCGGCAATGACAGCTACAGAACAGCAGCAGCAAGAGGAGAACATAGAAGACAACGAAAACAAGAAAGAAGAGAAGAAAAAGAAAACAAAGAAACAACAGATGGCCAACCCAGAGGAAGAAGAAGAGGAAGAGTACAGTGAAATGGAAGAAGTGAAAGGCAAGACAATGGATATACTTTCTCTTATTAAAGAATACATGGATTCATTTAAAGAATGGCAAGCACAAGAATTTAGTGATTTAAGAAGAAGAATAAACAGTACAGAAGAGAAAGTGAATAAAATAGATATGACCATATCAGAAATAGGAAAAAAAATGGACAAGGTGGAAAAACGAGAAGCAGCAGTAGAAATGGAGGTAGAGGACTTAAAAAAGAAATTAGAGGAATCTAATAAAAAAGTTAAAGAGACACAAGAGCTGTTAGCTCAGAAAATAGATATAATGGAAAATTATAACAGAAGAAATAACATAAAGATAGTGGGTCTTAAGGAAGATGAAAAAGGCAAGAATATGAGAGAGTTTATAAAAGATTGGATCCCTAGGATCCTAGGATGTCCAGAACTACAGCAAGAAATGGAAATAGAAAGGGCACATAGAGCATTGGCCTTTAAACCACAACCACAACAAAAGCCAAGATCTATTTTAGTAAAATTCCTAAGATATACTACAAGAGAAAAGGTACTGGAGAAAACAATGGAAAAAGTAAGAGAGGGCAACAAGCCACTGGAGTACAAAGGGCGAAAAATCTTCATTTATCCAGATATAAGTTTTGAACTCCTGAAGAAGAGAAAGGAGTTCAATACAGCAAAGGCGATTTTATGGAAGAAAGGGTATAAATTTATACTAAAGCATCCAGCGGTATTGAAAATATTTATTCCAGGACAGCAAAACAGACTATTCTCGGATCCAGAGGAAGCACGAAAATTTGCAGAACAATTACAAAATAGACTGAGAGATGAAGACGTGTAACGAGAGTACAAAAGACTGCGAACGAAAGAGACACACAAGTTTTGAACTCCGGAAAAAGAGGAAGGAGTTCAATACAGCGAAAACAATCTTATGGAAAAAAAACTATTCTCGGATCCAGAGGAAGCAAGGAAATTTGCAGAACAACTACAAAGCAAACAGAGAGATGAAGACATGTAATAAGAGTAAAAATGACCACGATTTATATGTATGTGGGTAAAGAGGTATATGTGTGTATATGTATAGTGTGCATACATGAATGTATCCGTATTTAGAGGAAAATATAGAGAGTATAGACAAGAATTAATAAGGGAAGGAAATGGAATAGAGGGAATAAGGATGGAATTAAAAGAGTGACCTTTGTTACATATGAAAAGTGAAATCTTTTCTGGGGGGGGGCTGGGTGGGGGGAGTTACGGTCACTGCAAAGTCAGCTGACGCTTGCTAGTGAATTCGCAAATCCAAATGGAGAGGGGAGATGTGGTTGTCCGACAAGGGATAAAGGACAATTCAGGAGGGGAAGGAGAGATTGGGGCTAAAGAAGTTTTAAATAGGAGAATAAGGAAAATGTTTGATGTTTTAGGAATGTTGTCTTATAAAGGGTTCAAAACAAGAAAACAGAAATGGATAAGAAGGAAAGGTAATGATGGAGAAACGGAAAGGGAAGACAAACAAAGTATAAAATGGCTACATTGAACTATATGACTTTAAATATTAATGGAATACATAACCAAATTAAAAGGAAGAAACTGCTAAATTTACCGAAAAAAGAAAAAATTGATATAGCATTTGTGCAAGAAACACATTTAACTGAATTGGAGCACAAGAAATTAAAGAGAGATTGGGTAGGACACGTAACAGCAGCATCGTATAATTCAAAAGCAAGAGGAGTAGCTATATTAATTAGTAAAAATGTGCCATTTAAAATAGAAGAGGAAATAATAGATCCAGCAGGGAGATATGTAATGATAAAATGTCAGATATATTCGGAGTTTTAGAATCTACTCAATGTATATTCACCCAACGAAGAAGATCAAAAGTTTATGCAAGATATCTTTTTGAAGATAGCAGATACGCAAGGGAACATATTAATAGGAGGGGATTTCAACCTGAATTTGGATTCAAATATGGACAAAACTAGGAAAAAAATTAACAGAAAGAACAAAGTAACCAAATTTATAATTAAATCGATGGAAGAAATGCAACTTTTGGATATATGGAGGAAACAACACCCAAAGGAAAAGGAATATTCATATTACTCAGCTAGACATAAAACATACTCAAGAATAGACCTATTTTTGTTATCAGCTAGTATGCAAGATAGAGTAAGAAAAACAGAATATAAAGCTAAAATACTATCGGACCATTCACCCTTAATATTGACAGTAAAGTTAGAGGACATCCCTCCAAGAATGTTTTTTTTTCTTTTTTTCTTCTTTGGCTTGGCTTCGCGGACGAAGATTTATGGAGGGGGTAAAAAGTCCACGTCAGCTGCAGGCTCGTTTGTGGCTGACCAGTCCGATGCGGGACAGGCAGACACGATTGCAGCGGTTGCAAGGGAAAATTGGTTGGTTGGGGTTGGGTGTTGGGTTTTTCCTCCTTTGCCTTTTGTCAGTGAGGTGGGCTCTGCGGTCTTCTTCAAAGGAGGCTGCTGCCCGCCAAACTGTGAGGCGCCAAGATGCACGGTTTGAGGCGTTATCAGCCCACTGGCGGTGGTCAATGTGGCAGGCACCAAGAGATTTCTTTAGGCAGTCCTTGTACCTTTTCTTTGGTGCACCTCTGTCACGGTGGCCAGTGGAGAGCTCGCCATATAATACGATCTTGGGAAGGCGATGGTCCTCCATTCTGGAGACGTGACCCATCCAGCGCAGCTGGATCTTCAGCAGCGTGGACTCGATGCTGTCGACCTCTGCCATCTCGAGTACCTCGACGTTAGGGGTGTGAGCGCTCCAATGGATGTTGAGGATGGAGCGGAGACAACGCTGGTGGAAGCGTTCTAGGAGCCGTAGGTGGTGCCGGTAGAGGACCCATGATTCGGAGCCGAACAGGAGTGTGGGTATGACAACGGCTCTGTATACGCTTATCTTTGTGAGGTTTTTCAGTTGGTTGTTTTTCCAGACTCTTTTGTGTAGTCTTCCAAAGGCGCTATTTGCCTTGGCGAGTCTGTTGTCTATCTCATTGTCGATCCTTGCATCTGATGAAATGGTGCAGCCGAGATAGGTAAACTGGTTGAGCGCATCGGATGTCCCCCAAAGTTCCTCAACATGATTATCCAACTGCACGAAAACCAACAAGGTCGGGTCAGATACAGCAATGAGCTCTCTGAACCCTTCTCCATTAACAATGGCGTGAAGCAAGGCTGTGTTCTCGCACCAACCCTCTTTTCAATCTTCTTCAGCATGATGCTGAACCAAGCCATGAAAGACCCCAACAATGAAGACGCTGTTTACATCCGGTACCGCACGGATGGCAGTCTCTTCAATCTGAGGCGCCTGCAAGCTCACACCAAGACACAAGAGAAACTTGTCCGTGAACTACTCTTTGCAGATGATGCCGCTTTAGTTGCCCATTCAGAGCCAGCTCTTCAGCGCTTGACGTCCTGCTTTGCGGAAACTGCCAAAATGTTTGGCCTGGAAGTCAGCCTGAAGAAAACTGAGGTCCTCCATCAGCCAGCTCCCCACCATGACTACCAGCCCCCCCACATCTCCATCGGGCACACAAAACTCCAAGAATGTATAGATGGAGATTAAACCCCATGTTACTTAAAAGGCAGGATTTTAGAGAATTTATTGAAAGACAAATTAAAATGTATTTTGAAATAAATACGAAATCAGTGAAAGATAAGTTTATACTATGGGATGCAATGAAAGCATTCATTAGAGGGCAAATAATAAGTTATGTAACCAAGATGAAAAAGGACTATAATCAGGAAACAGAGCAGTTGGAAAGGGAAATAGTAAATATAGAAAAAGAATTAGCAATGAAGGAAGACACAACTAAAAGAAGAGAATTGGCAGATAAAAAAATAAAATATGAAACACTACAAACATATAAGGTGGAGAAGAACATAATGAAGACAAAACAGAAATATTATGAACTAGGTGAAAAAACGCACAAAATTCTAGCATGGCAGCTTAAGACAGAACAAGTTAAGAAAATGGAATTGGCATCAAGGAAAAAAGACAAACAAATTACATATAATCCAAAAGAAATTAAGGAAAACTTTAGAGAATTCTATGAACAATTATACCGAACTGAAAACGAAGGGAAAGAAGGGAAAATAGATGAATTTCTAACTAAATTGAACTACCAAAACTACAAATAGAGGAACAAAATAAATTAACAGAGCCATTTGGAATAGTAGAAATACAAGAGATAATAAAAAAACTACCAAATAATAAGACACCAGGAGAGGATGGATTCCCAATAGAATTCTATAAAACATTTAAAGACTTATTAATTCCGCCCCTCCTGGAAGTAATCAACCAGATTGATAAAACACAAAGCTTACCAGATTCATGTAAAACAGCAATAATTACAGTAATACTAAAGCAAGGGAAAGATCCACTCACACCAGCGTCATATAGACCAATATCTTTACTTAACACAGATTATAAGATAATAGCTAAACTATTAGCAAACAGATTAGCAGAGTATGTACCGAAAATGGTAAATCTAGACCAAACTGGATTTATCAAAAAAAGACGCACAACAGACAATATTTGTAAATTTATTAACTTAATTCATGCAGTAGAAGGGAATAAAGCACCAACAGTAGCAGTTGCTTTAGATGCAGAGAAGGCCTTTGACAGAGTAGAATGGAATTATTTGTTCAAAGTATTGCAAAAATTCAGTTTACCGGAGAAGTATATTAATTGGATTAAAGCATTATATAAGGGACCATTAGCGAAAGTGACAGTAAATGGACATGTATCAAAGCAATTTAACTTAAACAGGTCAACACGGCAGGGATGCCCACTATCACCTTTTTTGTTTGCGTTAGTTATTGAACCACTAGCAGAATTGATAAGAACAGAAAATAATATAAAAGGGATAAAAATAAAAGACAAGGAATATAAAATCAGTTTATTTGCGGATGATGTTATAGTATACATAACAGAACCAGAACTATCAATAAAAGAATTATATAAGAAATTGAAGGAATATGGAGAAGTGTCGGGTTACAAGATCAACGTAAATAAAAGTGAAGCAATGCCTATGAATAATTTAAGAAGGAATCACCACTTAGATGGCAAATGCAAGCAATAAGATACCTAGGTGTACAAATAAATAAAAATCTCGGTCAACTATATAAACTCAATTATTATCCACTAATGAAAAAATTACAGGACGATTTAGAGCATTGGAAAGATTTACCACTAACACTAATAGGAAGGATAAACTCTATTAAAATGAACATTTTCCCAAGGATATTATACCTATTTCAGGCATTGTCAATACAACTGACAGAGAAATTCTTCAAGGAGTTAAAGAAAATAATAAGGAAATTTTTATGGAAAGGGGGGAATCCGAGGATAGCACTAGATAAATTAACAGAATGGTATAAACAAGGAGGCTTACAACTGCCAAACTTTAAAAATTATTATAGAGCCGCACAATTAAGATACCTATCAGATTTTTATCAAACAAGGGAAAAGCCAGATTGGACTAGATTAGAATTAGATAAAATAGGGGAAAAGATACCTGAACACATATTATATAAATGGGATGAAAAATTGGTACAACATAGAAGTTCTCCAGTATTACATCATCTACTCAATATTTGGAAGAAGATTCATGTAGAAAGAAATAAAACAAATTATCAATTACCAAAACTAATATTGACGCAAAACAAGTTACTCCCTTTTACAATAGATAACCTTTCCTTTAGAGAATGGGAGAAAAAAGGGATTAAAAGAATAGAAAATTGTTTTTCAGGAAATAGATTATTATCCTTTGAACAAATGAAAGATAAATACAATATAACTCAAGATACAGCGCTGGCATATTACCAATTGAGATCCTACTTGAAGGATAAATTTGGAAGCAGTTTGAGTTTGCCAGAGGGAAGTAACTTTGAATATGTGATTACAGATACAATGATAATCAAAAGATTTATAACAAATATGTATATTAAACTGCAAGAAAAGGAGAATGAGGAAACAAATGGTAAAACTAAACAAAAATGGGAACAAGATTTAAATATAAAGATAAAAAAGGAAACATGGGAGAAGTTATGCTCTGGAATTATGAGAAATACAATAAACATGAGGTTACGTATGATACAATATAACTGGATACACAGGCTATACATTACACCTCAAAAGTTAAATAAATGGGACCCAACAGTATCTGATAGATGTTTTCGATGTAAAAAAGAAATGGGAACAACAATTCATGCAATCTGGACATGTGAGAAAGTAGAAAAATTTTGGGAAGATCTAAATCAGATATTAAATAAAATAACAGAAAACAATATACCAAAGAATCCAGAGATCTTCCTCCTAAGTAACATAAAAAAACAAAGAATTTGGAATTGATTTGGAGGATGCACAAAAAAGATTTGTTAAGATAGCTCTAGCCGTAGCAAAAAAATGTATTATGTCAACCTGGAAATTGGAAGATAATTTGAAAATACAACAATGGTATATAGAAATGAATAAATGTATTCCATTAGAAAAAATAACATATAGTTTAAGAAATAATATTGAAATATTCGAACAAATATGGGAGCCTTACATGAAACACAATAGCGAAAACCTACCGGGGACAATCACTACCTAAGTTAACGGAAGTTAAAGGAAATGAAAAGAATGGACTCAGTGGAATTTCTGGTGTATTTTTATTGAATGACAACATTGTCTGACTGGTTTAATGTATCCTAGATTTTGTACCTTAAATGGACGGGAGGGGGGAGGTAGGGAGGGTGGGATGGGAGGAGGGAGGTGGGGGGAGAAAATGGCACTGTATATGTGTGAAAAGGAGAAAGTGTGTATCATGGTTAATGTGATTTATGGTGTGAAAAATAAAAAATTTAAAAAAAAGAAACGAGGGAACGGTTTGTAAACTTTCCTTCCTTCACTTTTCCCAGATGTCCCTCGGTGCTTGCTGCTCTCGTGCCGGGACCACCCTGTCTAGGCCTCAGAACCTTGTAGACCTCTGTGAAGTCTCATCTCATCCACCTTTGCCCAAAGAGGAAAGCCCCAGCTCTGGGAACATTGCCTAGTGCTATCAATGTTAACGTTAACAGACCTTTTCGGCCCAGGAGCCCATGCTGCCAAAATACCCCAGTTAACCTCCAATCCAGATTTCTTGTCTGAGTAAGTACATGACGTCACATACACCCCTGATATTCTTTTCCCTGTGAGTCAGGCAGTATTACCACTAATTGGTAGTGCAAAAATAAAAACTACACAGTGCATACATGTACGGTTTGGAGATTGGGAGGAAACTCACGCAGACATGGAAAGAACGTACAGACAGCGCCAGAGTCACTGTGCCGCTGCGATAACGTTACACTAACCGTGCTGGTGAGTAAATTCCAAATAAGATTATCAAAGCCGATTTTCATTCCACAAAGCCAGGAGTCCTGAGTATTTTCTAAGTGCTCTGCTCCAATAACTTTAATAGCAGCTTCCAACATCATCCAGCTAATTGTGCAAACACTTCCTGCTCTCTGTAACCCTCCCTTTCTTTTTCCAAATGAAGCAGTTACATTTCCAGCTGTGAGAGAGGAAAAATAGGCAGGTTGTGAGAAGAAGGCTTCTCCGTCATACGATGAATGGTCCTCGCGGGGAATTTCAAGACAGAGACCAGCCCCGTTCGCCCCTTTTAACTATGGTTTTCAGGGATTGGTTTTATACCCCACCACAAGCAGGTTCATTATGGTGTAGTTTACCCATTGGACCCAACCTGGAGAATATATTATAAAAGGTTAAAAAATGGCCAGAGTCCAAAAGGTTAAATTTAGACATTAACAGGCCATTCGGGCCCACGAGCCCATGCCGCCCAATTACACCCAATGGACCTACAAACCCTGCTACCTTTTGAAGGGTAGGAGGAGACCCACGTAGATGTGGGTGAGACAGACAGTGCTAGATTCGAACCCGGGTCACGGGCGCTGTAGCAGTGTCACGCTAAACACCACGCTAACCGCAACGCCCATTTCCTCTCAGTTCTTCATGCCGTAGTGTTCACCAAACCACCCCATCCCTCACTTCTCCCCGCATCTCAGTACCAGCTGTGGACATTTCCAATGGCACAATGTCACGGGGGAACTGCACTTTACTGTGACAACTGCCAGCTGCTTCTTGAGAGCGACCTCTGAGAGCTGCCGGCTCCGCTTCGTGCAGTGGCAATATAATTTACATCTTTGAGCTGAAGGCTGTAATTATTTCCACCCTGGGTGCTACCCATTTAAACGTTTTATTGAATCTCAATGCAATTTTGCCACAAAAGGAAGCTTTCAGAATCAGATTACAACTGACGCCCTTTTTTAAAATCTCTCTCCCTCTCATCGCTTACCTCTCCCCTCACTTCCTGTCTCTCCTCTTTCCCTCTCCCCATTCTCTCTCATCTCCTTCTCTATATCACTCCCTCTCTCTCCTCCCCTCATTCCTCTTTCCCTCTCCATTTCTCATCTTTCCCCCTTCTCTCTCTCCCCTCACTCTCTCCACTTTCCCTCTCCCTTCCCTCTCATCTTTTCCTCTCCCACTCTCTCTCTCCCCTCTTTCCCTCACTCTCTCCTCTCTCTCCCCCTCCATTCAAGATTCCTTTTATTGTCATGTAATAATACATAAAAAATGTAAAATACATGATACACTTCAACTTCCGTCCGCTGTAAGGCAACCAAAGAGTCACCATGAGCGTTGCCAAGCATCCCTAACAATAGCAGAAAGAGAAGTAAAATAGAGTCCCTTCAGAGACACTGAATGTCCAGGGATTCGCCTCCAGTGCTCCCACAGCCTCTGCTGCCAACACAGACCGTTATCGGCCCAGGCTCCAGATCCATACATATAACACATAACCATATAACAATTACAGTACGGAAACAGGCCATCTCGGCCCTTCTAGTCCGCACTGATTTATGTGAAACTCCACTAATTCAACCTACCTACTCCCTGCCCATAACCCTCCTACCCCTTCACATCCATGTCCTCCGAAACGGAGGCCCTTCGGGAGTCTTTCTTGCCCTCAGCACCCGCCCAAATCCCAGTTCCCCCACTTGGTTCCCATGAACCGGACTCCAGCAGCCCACAACCACTGTTCGGGGCCCCAAACACTCCTTCCAATTGAAACAACATTTCACTTTGTGAATCTGCAGGGGTTGTCTAGCGCATCCATGGGAGAGACTGGGCGCAGACTGGGAGATTGCTTCGATGAGCACCTCGGCTCTGTCCATCGCAACAGCGTGGATCTCCCAGCGGCCATCTATTTCAATTTCCCGACCCATTCTCTTGCCAACATGTCTGACTACGGCCTCATGCACTGCCAGACTGAAACTGCCTGCAAATTGGAGGAACAACAACTCATCTATCATCTGGGCCCCCTCCAACCAGACGGTCTGACTTCCCTTCCTGCCACCATTTTTATTTAGGTGCTTGCCTGCCTTTTACTCAGACCATAGAAAACTACAGCTTAGTAAACAGGCCATTCAGCCCTTCTAGTCTGGGCCAAAACATCATTCTTCTAGTCCCACTGACCTGAACCCATTCTATACCCCTCCCATTCACGTACCTATCCAATTTATTCTTAAGAGTGAGCCCACATTTACAATGTCAGATAGCAACCAATTCCAAACTCCCCCCACAATCTGAGTGAAATTCCCCCTAAACTTTTCCTCTTTCACCCTAAAGCCATGTCCTCTTTTATTTATCTCTCCCAATCTGTGGAAAGAGCCTACTCCCATTTACCCTGTCTATGCCCCTCATAATTTTGTAAACCTCTGTCAAATCTCCCCTCTTACGCTCTAAGAAATAAAGCCTCAGCCTGCTTAACCTTTCTCTGTAATGCAACTCCTGAAGACCCGACAACTCTTCTCTGCACTCTTTCAATCTTGCTGATATCCTTCCTGTAGTTTGGCGACCAGAACTGCACACAGTACTCCAAACTTGGCTTACACAACCTCAACCATAGCATTCCAACTCCAGTACTCAATACTTTGATAGATGAAGACCAAGATGCCAAGAGCTCCTGTCTACCTGTGACACCACTTTCAGTGAATTATGTATCTGATTTCCCAAATCACTTTGTTCCTCTGCACAATTTACCATATATATCCTACCTTGCGGAAGGGCTCAGGCCCAAAGCGTTAAATATTGCTATTTGGTTGCAGCAGGTAAAATTTTTGGTGCATGGGTGTACAATGTGCATGATCATAAACTCATGATCATTTCTCAACTGGAAGACCACAGTCAGTGCAGATCGTCTCCTCCTCACTGACAATCAACACAGGCACACCTCAAGGATGTGTGCTTAGCCCACTGCTCCACAGTCTCTACACCCACGGTTTGCAGCTGGGCACAATTCAATTGCCGCCTACAAACTTACCGCTGACCCCACGGTCGTCAGTAGAATCAAAGTCAGCGTACAGGAGGGAGGCAGATCAGCTGCTTGTGTGGTGGAAGAACATGCTTGCACTCAACTTTAGCAAAGAGCTTATGGTGGACTTCAGGAAGAGAACACAAGCCAGCCCTCATCAAGGGGTCAGCAGTGGTGAGGGGGAAGAACTTCAGATTCCTGGGTGTCAATATCTCTGAAGATCTGGGCCATCGTGTCAATGCAACCCTGAAGACGGCTCGCCAGCAATTTGAGGAGATTTGGTATGTCACCAAAGCCTCTTGCAAATTTCTCCAGAGTGGATGAATCACTTTCTGGCTACAGGAGGCTACAGAGAGTGGTGAATTCAGCCAGCGCCATGGATCAGACTTCACTTCATCGAATTCACCTACAAGAGGCGGTGTCTTAAAAAGCCAGCCTCTATCCTGAAAAGACCCCCACCACCCAGGCCATGCCTTCTTCACTCTGCTACCATCAGGGAAAAAGGTCCAGGAGCTTAAGACAAGCTCTCAGCAGCACAAGGATGGCTTCTTCCCCTCCGCCCTCAGATTCCTGAACGATCAATGAGCCAAAGACACGGCCTGACTTTTCGTGCATTTTTTAAAAAATTGTTGTAAGGAGGTTTAAATGAATGTTTGCACTAGGACGCTGCTCCAAAACCTCAAATTGTGTGACTTGCTCATGACAACAAATTCTGATTTTTTTTATATAATCGTGGGATTTAATGGATTGTAATTGATTGCAATCGTTGAGCCTGCTGCAGCAAAGCAAGGAATTCCATGGCACATGTTCATGCCAATAAATTCTGATTCTAACTCCGATTAAAAACCACAAGCCTCCTTGTTTTGTGTTCAGGCCTCACTGGTCACCCACCATGAGCACAACAGCTCAGGAATCGCCGAACCCCAGGCAATTCCAACGGTGCACGGAAGGCGATTTCACAAAGCGATCGCGGCCCATTTCTTAGCAATTAAAAACGATAAAAATATAAATATCACAAAGTAATTTTTTTTAATAGAAAATGGAATGATCAAATTCATTAAAAGTGTAATTGGAGTTGAAGGTGTTTGATATTTATGAAATCTAACCTTGTCATGGCTCAGATATTAAGGAGCACTGTTAAATGTAATGGAAAACAGAAGATCACCCATTCATTTGATAACAACCAGGTGAAGTCCAATCATTCTAGAATATTTCCATCTTTTCATAACTCAGACCTTTAGTTCGGCCACAACTGAGTAATTTCTTGGGACTTCCAAAGATTCCTGGAGCATCAAACACAAGACCATAAGATTTCAGAGCAGAAATCTGCTCCACCATTCCATCCTGAGCTGATCCATTTCCCCCCTGCCTGGCCTTCTCCCCAGAACCTTTGAAACCCTGACAATTCAGACACCTGTCAACCTCTGCCTTAAATACACCCAACGGCCCGACCTCCACAGCCGCCCGTGGAAGCAAATTCCAGACGTTCACCATTCTCCGGCTAAAGATATTCCTCTGCATCTCTGTTCTGTGGATGCCCTTCAATCCTGAAGTTGGGCCCTCTTGTGCCAGATTCTCTCACCATGGGAAACATCCTTTCTATACCTCCTCTGCCCCTGCCTTTCAACATTCGAAACTGGAAAACACACATCCAGCATCTACCAATCCCCATAGGTGTTGTACACCAAAGGGGTCTGGAGGGTTATTGAATAGGGTGCAGGTCAGTAGGACAAGAAGAATGGTGTTTTGGCAGACTTGAAGGGCTGAATGGCCTGTTTTCTGTGCTGTAGTATACCCATAAATCGGCTTTTAAGCAGATTGGTCAGCTTAGCATTTAGCGCAATGTTATTACTGTGTCGGGGTTCGAATCCGGTGCTGTCTGCTTCTCCCTGTGACCTGCACAGGTTTCCTCCCACCCTTCCAAACATCCAGAGTTGGTAGGTTCATCAGTTCCATGGGCGCATTTGGGCAGCACGCGCTCGTGAGCCAGAATGACCTGTAACCATGCTGTTCCTCTAAATTTAAATGTAGACACAACAGCACGGTAACAGGTCATTTCGGCCCATGAGTCTGTGCCGCCCAATTTACACCCAATTAATCAACAACCCCAATAGGTTTCAAATGGTGGGAGGAAACCAGAGCCCCCAGGGAAAACCCACAGGGAGAAGGTACTGCAGACAGCGCAGGATTCGAACCCTGATCGCTGGCGCTGTAAAAGCATCGCCCTAACCGCTACGCCAACCGAGCCGCCCAATCAAATTAAAATTATCTCCAGTTGCCTGAGTTTTCACACACATAGGGTTTACAATTACGCAGGAGTTGGAATTTATTTTATGGGTTTCTAACTTCTGGCGTGGAAAATCAGTTTGCGAAAAGCATGGCTGAGAGAAGCAAACAAGGAGTTTCATCTTCAGCTAATGGAAGGCATAGATGAAACATCACATTGTGGAACCATCCCTGGATATATTCCCAGATAAACAGATGCTTGCTGGAGTGTGAGGTGTGCCACACACAGTTTGTAACAGCACAAAATGTCACTTCCAATGAGAAAGGTCTGGCGTTAATCTGATTAATTCCAGTGTAATCCTTTTGTATATTTGCTCTACATATCAATTTGCACTTGGCTATTTTGAAATAATTGATATCTACCGGCAAGATACATTTATTTTTATACTCCAAAGTGCTGGAGAAACTCAGCAGGTCATAGAACACGACAGCACAGTACAGGCCCCTCGGCCCTCAATGCTGTGCCGACCCATATATTACTTAAAAGTACTAAACCGTCCCTACGCCGTAACCCTCTACTTATCTTTCATCCATGTGTCTGAGTCTCTTAAATGCCCCTGATGTTCCAGTCTCCGCCACCATCCCTGCCAATGCATTACCCCTGACGTCTCCCCTAAACTTCCCTCCCTTCTCTTTGTACCTCTACCCTGGGAAACAGGTGCTGGCCGTCCACCTTATCTATGCCTCTTATAATCCTGTAAACCTCTATTGTCTCCTCTCATCCTTCTACACTCCAAAGAGGAAAGTCCCACCTCTGGTAACTTCACCTCATAAGACTTGTTTCCCAATCCAGTCAACATCCTGGTAAATCTACTTTGCACCCTCTCCATAGCTTCCACATCCTTCCCGTAATGAGGTGACCAGAACTGAACACAAAGTGTGGTCTCACCAGAGATTTGTAGAGTTGCAGCATGACCTCCCTACTCCAGAACTCAATCCCCCTACTAATGAGGCCCAGCATCCCATAGGCCTTAACTATCCTATCAGCCCATGTGGTGACCTTGAGGGATGCACGGATTTGGACCCCTGTTCATCCACCCTCTGAAGTAACCGACCACGCAGCATCTATAGGATATAACCAACGTTTCGAGCCTCAGCCCCTCGTCAACCTCTAAATGTTAGTTGTAATCGTTTTGCTTCCCACAGATGCTCCCTGACCTGCTGGGTTTCCTCCAGCACTTTTGCATATTGCATTGAAATCACAGCGTCTGCAGACTTTCCTGCTCAACTTTTGTTTATGTATGTAAGGATTCAAAAATAGAGTTAAAAAGAAAATCTGCGGACATCAGGGTGGAGTGCAGTACACGGAAGTGCTGGAGAAACACAGCAGGTCACTCAGCCCGTGTAGGAAGTAAAATGCAATCAGTGCTTCGGACCTGGCAAAAGGACTCAGGCCAGAAACGTTGGTTTCCCTCAACTTCCCATGAAAGTCATGAGACATTACAGCCCACAATGTTGAGCCGATCTATATAAACATCCTCATCAATTCCCTACCTCGCGACCTCGACAACCCCGCTGCATTTTGGGAAGGTGGGAGGAACCCGGAGGAAGCTCACGTAGACATGGGGAGAACGTACAAACTCCCTACAGACTGTGCCGGATTCAAACTCTGACCTCTGCACTGAACCCACATTGCACTAAACGAGCCACCCTTTTTAATTTGGAGATACAGCCCAGTAACAGGCCCTTCTGACCCACAAAACCAAATCCACCCATGTGGCCAAATAACTTCACACGTCTTTGGAATGTGGATGGGGGGGTGGGGGGGAAAGAGAACCGGAGACTGGCCATTTCAGCCCATGAGTCTGTGCTGCCCCATTAACCTAAACCCCCGGTACAATTTGAATGGTGGGAGGAAAACGGAGCACCTGGAGGAAACCCACGCAGACACGGAGAGAACTACTCCTCACAGACAGTACTGGGTTCGAATCCCAGTCTCTGGCACTGTAATAACATTGCACTAACCGTGTCACCTCACCTTGTGCCTTAAGTCACAGTGCACGGTTCCTCACTGAATTTAGAGGGAACTTGACGCTCTAAAGATGGGAATGAGTCAGAACACAACAGGATTCCAAAATTAGGCCAAATGAACCTGTGGGTTTCCACCCTGTGGGTCAGCAGCTAGCAGATGGAATTTAATCCCAACAAGTGTGTGTTGATGCATTTCAAGAAGTCTGACAGGGATCAGACATACTTGTGACACTGAGGAATCCTGATGGTCACAGGCACCTTGGTGTGTGAGTACATTGTTCCCCAAAAGTAGCCACATCGGTGGAGAGGGTCGTGCTCGCCTTGATGTGGCTTCATCGTTTGGGTCATAGAATACGAGATGTGGGACATTATGTTGCATCTCTCGCAACATAACAGCAGTACGGTGGACGAAACAGTTAGACCAACACCTTTACAGCACCAGCAATTGGGATCAGGGTTGGAGTCCCGCGCTGTCTGTAAGGAGTTTGCACGTTCTCCCCATGTCTGTGTGGGTTTACCCCAGGGGCTCCAGTTTCCTCCCACCCTCCAAAAATGTACTGGGGTGTAGGTTAATAGGGAGTAATTTGGACGGCATGGACTCGTGGGGTCAAATTGGCCTGTTACTGCACTATATGACTAATTATTTTTAATTAATTAACTTCACAAAACATCAGTGAAACTCTACCTGCAGCTTTATGGCCAGTTCCAATTTATTCTTTAATTTAAATTTAGACCAGTGGTTCTCAAATTTTCTTCTTCCCATTCAGTTCCCACCTTGAGTATATTCCCTATGCCATCGGTGCTCTGTGATTAGTAAGGGATTGCTTCAGGTGGGATGTGGATGGGAAGGGAAGGTTGAGAATCACTGCTCTAGACCCAATTGCTACTGAAATATTTTGCTTGAGAAAAATTGTCATTGGCCCATTTCCTTTGGCGCTCTGAAACCATACACATAACGAGTCAATGAGGGACGATTCAAACAGGGGTTTTTCAACTCTCTTTCCCACCTTAAGCAATCCCTTACAGAGCATTGATGGGATTAGTTAAGGTGGTACGTGCCTACAACCCGATACTTTCTGAAGAGTGGGAGGAAACCGGAGCATCTGGAGGAAACCCACGCGGTCACGGGGAGAACGTAGAAACCCCTTACAGGCAGCATGGGATTCGAACCCAGGTCCCTGGTGCTGTAATCGTGTCATGCCAACCGCTATCCTAACAGTGCCACCCTCCAGGCTAACTGAGCTGCCACACTAGATGGATTGCACTGCAGAGAGATTCACCAGAGTGCTGACAGGATAGAAAGACATTCAGGGGCTGAGTGGGGGGGGGGCTGAAATAAAATTATAAAAAGAACATTTAATCAGGATCTTTCTTCCCCACTCTGCAAAAATCAAGAGGCTTTCTATTCAGTGTAAGAGAACAGGCCCTTCAGCCCACAATGTGTGCCAACCTATATAAACCCACTCAACAATGTAAACCTTCCCCACTAATTTACCACATTATCGTCTAAACCACACATGTCAAATTCTGGCCCGCGGGCCAAATTTGGCCCGCGAT
Source organism: Narcine bancroftii (assembly GCF_036971445.1). Classification (NCBI taxonomy): domain Eukaryota; kingdom Metazoa; phylum Chordata; class Chondrichthyes; order Torpediniformes; family Narcinidae; genus Narcine; species Narcine bancroftii. The sequence continues at coordinate 185,129,948 of NC_091470.1, forward strand.
ATAATTATATTTGGCCCGCAAGATCATTTCAAAAATGTATTAGAGGTGGCCCGCTGGTCGCCGCGCCAGTATAGCGCATGCACAGTAATACAACAAATCCCAGAATGCATTGGCGTCAGCCCGCTAATCGCCCCCACCTCCTCTGTTTACGTTGCAGGGTCTCACCGTGGACTCTGGTTTTGGGGCCTGGCCGGTGTCAGGGGAAGCCAAGGCTGCTTCCCAGCGCCTGGAACCGGAGGCCTCAGGCTTGACCCCTGCCTCAGGCCGACCCGCGACTCACGGTGACAGGGCCGCTGATCCTCCGAGATGCCGCCCTGCAGCGAGAGCCGATGCCCCCGCACTGTCGTGTCCCCCCGCCCGCCCCCCCACCGCAGCGCGGCCTGGCCGCTGTCAGGGGAAGCCAAGGCCGCTTCCCAGCGCCCGGAACCAGAGGCCTCGGGCCTGACCTCGCCAGGACCGTTGCCCACTCCCCCTCCCTGCCGCAGGCCGACCCGCAACTCACGGTGACGGGGCTGCTGATCCGCCGAGATGCCGCCCTGCAGCGAGAACCGACGCCCCCGCACTGTCGTTGTCCAACCCGATCGCCCGCAAACCCCACCCTCCCGCACACAGGCCTGAGTAAGTATTATGAACTTTAATCTTAGGATAAAACGATCTTCCAATAGTTTCATGTCACAGTGATAAATATATTCCTGGTTAAAAATGGTCCTGCACCTGGATACAAGCTCATTAGGCATAAAACTTGAAAAGTGTGTAAATCAAAGGATATCTGTACCAATGGAAAAAGGGCATGGCAAATAACCCTGCTAGAGTTCATGCCCACAATCAGTCACCCATTGGATTGTTTCAGGAATCATGTTATTCTCCCACATTCTCAATAGCCCTCAGATTTTACTATTCGACAGCACACTAGCAACATTTGACAAATCCTCTATAGAGAAATATTATTTATTGAATATTTTATTTCTCATTTGTTAATGCTTCTGGAAAGAGTTTATCCAAAACTATTATTAAACATTTATTTTAATAAGAAAAAGTTTAACGTTACATATGTTGAAAGAAGAGAAAACATGCAGATGTTGTTGAAAATTTTCAATAAATATTTAGTTCGGCCCTCGACTTAGTCCAAGTTTTTAATTTTGGCCCTCCGTGAATTTGAGTTTGACACCCCTGGTCTAAACCATTGGTACAGATGACAAGCAACAGTGGACCCAGCACTGATCCTTGAGACACTCCTCTCAGTCAGGGAGACAGTCATCTCCAATGATTCTAGTAGTTATACATAAACCTGCTATTTCTGTACTCAAATTAACTGAGTCACCCCAGGCTCCTCCAGGTTTGTTCTCCGCTAACCCCTGTATCTCACTGTTCCACATTCAAGTCCTCCAGGTTTGTTCTCCGCTAACCCTTGTATCTCACTGCTCCACATTTAAGTCCTCCAGGTTTGTTCTCCGCTAACCCTTGTATCTCACTGCTCCACATTCAAGACCTCCAGGTTTGTTCTCCGCTAACCCCTCTATCTCACTACTCCACATTCAAGTCCTCCAGGTTTGTTCTCCGCTAACCTTTGTATCTCACTGCTCCACATTCAAGTCCTCCAGGTTTGTTCTCTGCTAACCCTTGTATCTCACTGAATTGTTAAAAAAAAATCATTCCCCTTCATGAACCGGAGTGCTAAAGAGAGATGTCCTGCTTTATCTAAGAAACAGATTTCAGATTTATTGTTCCAGTACGTACCTGACCATCACATACAACCCTGAGATTCCTTTTTCCTGCGGCCGCAGTAGAATTACCACTAATTGGTATTGCAGAAAATAAACTGTACACAGCGTATACATGTAAGCAAACAAAGAATTGTAAACAAACTGAGTGCAATACAGAGAGAACTAAAAGAAAATCAATAAAGTGCACAAGGAAGAGGTCTTTAATGGGTTTCTGATATCGTACCCAAACCTCTGCCAACTCCTGAGGAAATCGAGGCGCTGATGGGCTTTCTTCATGGTGTTTTGGGTCCAGGAATGATCCTCTGAGATAGTGACTCCCAAGAACCTAAGTGTGCTCACCCTCTCCGCCTCTGATCCCCCAGTGATCACTGAATCGTCCACCTCTGGCTTTCTTTTCCTGAGTTAACAATCAGCTCCTTGGTTTTGGTGGCATTGAGTACAAAGTTGGTGTTGGTGCACTGTTCAGCTGAGTTTTCAGTCTCCCTCCTGTCCTCTGACTCATCCCCTTCCTTTATACAACCCACTACCGTGGTATCATTGGCGAATTTGTAGATGCGGCCCTGGGTACGTCAAAACATTCAACCAACTCCTTTCCCATCCCTCCACCAATTGCTCCACATCTGCACCCCTTCCCTGGTTGCTGACCTGTCGGTGAAGGAAAACCAAATCTTCCTCTCTGCCCTGTACCACCCTCTGAGTTTTGTGTGCGCTTATCCTCATTGAACGTTTCTCATCAGGAGGGACTTCCCTGTGCTTCCCATGAGCAGGTGTGAGTTTCCCAGTAAGAGGACCAGTCCTAGGGAACTTGTTGCGGGAATAACAATGCGCAGTAAAGGGCAGGCCACGGAGAAGTGCTGTAGAACAGAGGGATCTGGGAATAAAGATATATAATTCCCTGAAAGTGGCGTCACAGGCAGATGGGGTTGTAAAGAAAGCTTTTGGAACATCAGTCTTCATAAATCAAAGTATTGAGTATGGGAGTTGGGATGTTAGGGTAAAGTTTTTTTAAAACCTTGGTGAGGCCAAATTTGGAGAATTGTGTGCAATCTTGGTCACCAAACTTACAGGAAAAATATCAATAAGATAGAAAGAATACAGAGAAGATTGATTAGGATGTTGCCTGGACTTCAGGGACTGAGTTACAGGGAAAGGTCAAACAGGTTAGGACTTTATTCCCTTCAGCGTAGAAGAAGGAGTGGAGATTTGATCGAGGTATTCCACTGAGGGTGGGTGAGAATTAAAAAAATCCTAGAGGGGACAGGTTAAGGGTGAAAGAGGAAAAGTTTAAGGGGAACATGAGGGGGATCCACTTCATCCAGCGAATGGCAGGAGTGTGGAACGAGCCGCCAGGTGAAGTAGGAAAGGCTCAATATTGACATTTACAAAGAATTTGGACAGGTACATGGATTGGAGATGTATGGGGGTGGGAGGGGAAGATATGGACTGGATGCAGGTCAGTGAGACTAGGTAGAATCATTTAAATTTTTTTTTTTTACATTGAGACACACAGCAGTTTCCTCCCAATTTACACCCAATTAACCAACACGCACCCCCCCCCCAGTCAGTTTGTGAATGGAGGGAGGAAACTGGAGCCGCCGGAGAAAACCCACACAGCCAGGGAGAACGCGCAAACTCCTTGCAGACAGCACGGGATTCGAACCCCAGTCCGCTGGCGCTGTAAAGGCGTTGCACTAACCGCTGTGCCAACCGTGCTGCCCTGAGTATGAAACAGACTAGAAGGGCCAAAGGGCCTGTTTCTGTGCTGTCGTGTTCTAATTCCAGAGCAGCAGTGGAGCTGCTGCCATCCATGGATCCAAAGATCATCCAAGATGTCAATCAACTCACCCCCTGATCTAACCAACTGTTTCTCACTGAACCATGAGGGAAAGTTCCAGAAACATCTACGTACATCATCCAGGTTCAATTTATCATCGCATAATAACACATGAAAATGTTATGTACATAATGTACTTCAACTTCCGCCCACTGTAAAAAAAAACAAAGAGCTGCCGCGAGCTTTGCCTGGCGCTGCTAACAATAGGGGAAAGAGAAGCAAAAGAGAGTCCCTTCAGAGTCACCAAGTGCCTGGGGATTCACCTCCAGCGCTCCCACAGCCACATGGTCTCCTGTTCGATCCATTGGCCGCCCGAGATCCAGATCAGACCTCAGAATCAGAATCAGAATCTGACGTCGTGATCACGTGTCAAAAAAAATTAGTTGCTTTGCAGCAGCCCTCCCGCCCTGGGAAAAAGGTACTCTCTGTCCACCCTATTCTTGTGCCTTGCATAATCTTCCAGACCTCTAGTCAGTCACCCCTTGCCCTTCTGCGCTCCAAAGAGAAAAGCCCTCATTCTGCCAATCTTGCCTCACAAGACAGACTTATTTTCCAATCCAGGCAACATCCTGGTGAATCTCTTCTGCCCCCCTCTCCTTTAGCTTCCACATCCTTCCTGTAATGAGGTGACCAGAACTGAACACAATATTCTAAGTGTGGTCTTGAACTTAATCCCCCGACAAATTAAGGCCAATAAGCCTTCTTAACTATCCTATCAACCAGCATGGAAACCTTGAGAGATCTATGGATTTGGACCCCAACATCCCTCTATTCATGCACACTGTTAAGTATCTGACCATTAACCATGTACTCTGCATTCAAGTTTGATATGTCAAAATGCATCAGCTCACACTTATCCGCATTGTGCTCCATCTGCCCCTTTTCTTCCCAACTCTGCATCCTGTCTATATTTTTACATCATCCACAAACTTACTGACCCATCCCTCAACTTCTTCGCTGTAGATCACAAAAAGAGCAGGGGTCCCAGAGCAGGTCCCTGCGGTACTCCACTGGTCACCGACCTCTTCTGACTTTCTTGTTGAACTGCTCGCCTCAGTTTGCTGGGTGTTTTTTGCATGGCTTCTTGTTGTTGGTCCTCTTCTTCTGGGCTAGTTATCTGTTGGGCTTCCTGTTACTGTTTTTCTTTCTTATCACTCCCTTTCCCGTTGCTTTCCTCTTCTTCCAGCTGAGAGCCCTGCTGTCAGGCATCTCTCAGCTGGTCATGCTGTGCAAGTTCACTCCACAGCTGGGCCCCCCTCCCGTCGGTATTTTCCTTTTCCTTGGTGTGCGCAGTTGCGCACTTCTGTTTGGCTCAGAGAGCCATTTTTGCAGTCCCGTGGTCTGGAGGTCGCGACCCTGCAGGGTCTCCACTAACCTCGGGGAACTGATCCCTCTCTCCACAGTGGCTCCCTGCCTCTTCATGCAGGTAAGGCCTTCTCCTTTCTCTTCCGGCGTCTTTTCTTCTTTTTTTTCCCCGTTGTTTTTGCTTTTCCCTTCTTGGGTGCCATTTTCTTTCTTTTCTCCACACCTTTATCTTTTATTTGTTGTGTTTTGTGTTTCTTGAACTTTGCGTTTTCTTCACTTTATTTCTTCTTTTCTGGAGAGGGCTGGTATTCTCCTACCGGCCACTACCCCATCATGTGACTCCTCTGGTCACCGATCTTCAGGTAGAATTCTTCCCATCCACTCCTACTCTCTGCTTTCTACAGGCAAGCCAATTCTATAGGCACTCACACAAGGTCCCATGGATCCCGTACCTCATAACATTCCAAAGGAGCCTCTAATGGGGGGGACCTAGTCAAATATCTTACTAAAATCCAGACACACCATGTTCTAGGTGGGGTGTGGGTCCTTGATGATTGCTGCTGTTCTCTGACGGAAGCGTTCCCTGTAGATGTTCTCAATGGTGGGCAGGGTTTTGCCTTTGACCTACTGGGCTGTGTCCACGACCTTTTGCAGGGCTTTCTGCTCAGAGGTATTGACCAGGCTGTGTGGCAACCGGTCTCCACACTTTCCACCGCATCTCAGTAGAAGTTTGCCAGGGTTTCCGATGTCGTACCAAAACTCTACAAATTCCTGATTCTCTGAGATAGTGACTCCCAAAAATATAAATTTGCCTACCCTTTCCACCTTTGATCCACAATGATCACTGATTCAGCTGCCCCACCTCCCCTCCACACTTTACATCGATCAGAAACTCCAGCTGGCTAGCCATGCCAACATCGTGCAGACAAGAGGTTGGGGGTCAAGAGGCTTCGGAGGCCAGACTGTGAAATGAATACGCCTGTTCCCACAAAATCAAAATGTGACGCAATGGCATTTGTGCAGAGCCAGTGGTGTTCTGCACAGCTGGGAAAGCAGGACTGATGCCTAACCCGATTACTGCCCCAACCCACCCCCCCCCAGCAGATTTCTAATTCAATTAGTTCCTCCCCTCCCCTCCCCTCTGTTGACAACACAGTTCCAGGTTGCAGCAATTCTCAGAGATGGAGGAGGAAGGGGGGGGGGGAGGAGGAAGGGGGGGGGAGGAGGAAGGGGGGGGAGGAGGAAGGGGGGGGAGGAGGAAGGGGGGGGAGGAGGAAGGGGGGGGAGGAGGAAGGGGGGGGGAGGAGGAAGGGGGGGGAGGAGGAAGGGGGGGGAGGAGGAAGGGGGGGGGAGGAGGAAGGGGGGGGGAGGAGGAAGGGGGGGGGAGGAGGAAGGGGGGGGGAGGAGGAAGGGGGGGGGAGGAGGAAGGGGGGGGGAGGAGGAAGGGGGGGGGAGGAGGAAGGGGGGGGAGGAGGAAGGGGGGGGAGGAGGAAGGGGGGGAGGAGGAAGGGGGGGGAGGAGGAAGGGGGGAGGAGGAAGGGGGGAGGAGGAAGGGGGGAGGAGGGAAGGGGGGAGGAGGAAGGGGGGAGGAGGAAGGGGGGAGGAGGAAGGGGGGAGGAGGAAGGGGGGAGGAGGAAGGGGGGAGGAGGAAGGGGGGAGGAGGAAGGGGGGAGGAGGAAGGGGGGAGGAGGAAGGGGGGAGGAGGAAGGGGGGAGGAGGAAGGGGGGAGGAGGAAGGGGGGAGGAGGAAGGGGGGAGGAGGAAGGGGGGAGGAGGAAGGGGGGAGGAGGAAGGGGGGAGGAGGAAGGGGGGAGGAGGAAGGGGGGAGGAGGAAGGGGGGAGGAGGAAGGGGGGAGGAGGAAGGGGGGAGGAGGAAGGGGGGAGGAGGAAGGGGGGAGGAGGAAGGGGGGAGGAGGAAGGGGGGAGGAGGAAGGGGGGAGGAGGAAGGGGGGAGGAGGAAGGGGGGAGGAGGAAGGGGGGAGGAGGAAGGGGGGAGGAGGAAGGGGGGAGGAGGAAGGGGGGAGGAGGAAGGGGGGAGGAGGAAGGGGGGAGGAGGAAGGGGGGAGGAGGAAGGGGGGAGGAGGAAGGGGGGAGGAGGAAGGGGGGAGGAGGAAGGGGGGAGGAGGAAGGGGGGAGGAGGAAGGGGGGAGGAGGAAGGGGGGAGGAGGAAGGGGGGAGGAGGAAGGGGGGAGGAGGAAGGGGGGAGGAGGAAGGGGGGGAGGAGGAAGGGGGGAGGAGGAAGGGGGGAGGAGGAAGGGGGGAGGAGGAAGGGGGGAGGAGGAAGGGGGGAGGAGGAAGGGGGGAGGAGGAAGGGGGGAGGAGGAAGGGGGGAGGAGGAAGGGGGGAGGAGGAAGGGGGGAGGAGGAAGGGGGGAGGAGGAAGGGGGGAGGAGGAAGGGGGGAGGAGGAAGGGGGGAGGAGGAAGGGGGGAGGAGGAAGGGGGGAGGAGGAAGGGGGGAGGAGGAAGGGGGGAGGAGGAAGGGGGGAGGAGGAAGGGGGGGAGGAGGAAGGGGGGGAGGAGGAAGGGGGGAGGAGGAAGGGGGGAGGAGGAAGGGGGAGGAGGAAGGGGGGAGGAGGAAGGGGGGAGGAGGAAGGGGGGAGGAGGAAGGGGGAGGAGGAAGGGGGAGGAGGAAGGGGGGAGGAGGAAGGGGGGAGGAGGAAGGGGGGAGGAGGAAGGGGGGAGGAGGAAGGGGGGAGGAGGAAGGGGGGAGGAGGAAGGGGGGAGGAGGAAGGGGGGAGGAGGAAGGGGGGAGGAGGAAGGGGGGAGGAGGAAGGGGGGAGGAGGAAGGGGGGAGGAGGAAGGGGGGAGGAGGAAGGGGGGAGGAGGAAGGGGGAGGAGGAAGGGGGGAGGAGGAAGGGGGGAGGAGGAAGGGGGGAGAGGAGGAAGGGGGGAGGAGGAAGGGGGGAGGAGGAAGGGGGGAGGAGGAAGGGGGGAGGAGGAAGGGGGGAGGAGGAAGGGGGGAGGAGGAAGGGGGGAGGAGGGGAAGGGGGGGAGGAGGAAGGGGGGAGGAGGAAGGGGGGAGGAGGAAGGGGGGAGGAGGAAGGGGGGAGGAGGAAGGGGGGAGGAGGAAGGGGGGAGGAGGAAGGGGGGAGGAGGAAGGGGGGAGGGAGGAAGGGGGGAGGAGGAAGGGGGGAGGAGGAAGGGGGGAGGAGGAAGGGGGGAGGAGGAAGGGGGGAGGAGGAAGGGGGGAGGAGGAAGGGGGGAGGAGGAAGGGGGGAGGAGGAGGGGGGAGGGAGGAAGGGGGGAGGAGGAAGGGGGGAGGAGGAAGGGGGGAGGAGGAAGGGGGGGAGGAGGAAGGGGGGGGGTGGTGGAGGGGGGGAGGGAAGGGGGGGGTGGGAAGGGGGGAGGAGGAGGGGGGAGGAGGAAGGGGGGGGGGGAGGGGGGTGGAGGTGGGGGAGGAGGAGGGGGGAGGAGGAAGGGGGAGGAGGAAGGGGGGAGGAGGAAGGGGGGAGGAGGAAGGGGGGAGGAGGAAGGGGGGAGGAGGAAGGGGGAGGAGGAAGGGGGGAGGAGGAAGGGGAGGAGAGGGGGAGGAGGAAGGGGGGGGAGGAAGGGGGAGCGTTGGTGTCGTTGCGGTGTGAGGAAGGGGTGGGAGGAGGTTGGGGGGAGGAGGAAGGGGGAGGAGGAAGGTGGGGGAGGAGGAAGGGGGGAGGAGGGAGGTGGTCGGGGTGGAGGAAGGGGGCGGTGGGAGGAGGGGGGAGGAAGGGGGTAGGGAGGTTGGTGGCTTGGGTTGGTGGTTGGGGGGAGGTGGTTGGGGGGAGGTGGTCGGGGGGGGCGGAGGTTTGGGGGGAGGAGGAAGGGGGGAGGAGGAAGGGGGGAGGAGGTTGGGGGGAGGAGGATGGGGGGGATGGGGTTGGTTGCGTTTGGGGAGGAAGGGGGGAGGAGGAAGGGGGGGAGGTTGGTTCGGTTGGCGGGGAGGCGTTGGCCTGGTGTTTGGGGTGTGGAGGAAGGGGGAGGAGTGCTGGTGTTTGGGGCTGGGGAGGAAAGGGGGAAGTGCCTGGTGTTTGGCGAGCCTGGTGTTGCTGGAGGGGGAGAAGTGCCTGGTGTTTGGGGCTAGGGAGGAAGGGGAGAAACGCCTGGTGTTTGGGGCTGGGGAGGAAAGGGGGAAGCACCTGGTGTTTGGGGCTGGGGAGGAAAGGGGGAAGCGCCTGGTGTTTGGGGCTGAGGAGGAAAGGAAGAAGCGCCTGGCGTTTGCGGCTGGTGAAGGAAGGGGAGGGGGGAAGCGTCTGGTGTTTGGGGCTGGGGAGGAAGGGGGAAGCACCTGGTGTTTGGGGCTGGGGAGGAAGGGGGAAGCACCTGGTGTTTGGGGCAGGGGAGGAAGGGGGGAGGCACCTGATGTTTGGGGCTGGGGAGGAAGGGGGGGGAAGCACCTGGTGTTTGGGGCTGGGGAGGAAGTGAGGGGGAAGCACCTGGTGTTTGGGGCTGGGGAGGGAAGCACCTGGTGTTTGGGGCTGGGGAGGGAAGCACCTGGTGTTTGGGGCTGGGGAGGAAGGGGGGGGAAGCACCTGGTGTTTGGGGCTGGGGAGGTAGGGGGGAAGCACCTGGTGTTTGGGGCTGGGGAGGAAGAGGGGAAGCACCTGGTGTTTGGGGCTGGGGTGGGTTGGGGGGAAGGGGGGTGCGCCTGGTGTTTGGGGCTGGGGTGGGAGGGGGGTAAAGCGCCTGGTGTTCGTGGCTGGGGAGGGGAGGGAAGGGGGAGAGCGCCTGGTGTTTGGGGCTGGTGAGGGAAGGGAAGGGGGGAGCGCCTGGTGTTTGGGGCTGGCTAGGGGAGGAATGGGGGGGGAGCGCCTGGTGTTTGGAGCTGGGGAGGGGAGGGAAGGGAAGGGGGAGCACCTGATGTTTGGGGCTGGTGAGGGAGGGGGGGAAGCGCCTGGTTTTTGTGGATAGGGAAGGGAGGGGAGAGGTGGAAGCGCCTGGTGTTTGGGGCTGGGGAGGGGAGGAAGGGGGGAAGCGCCTGGTGTTTGGGGCTGGGGTGGGTGGGGGAAAGCGCCTGGTGTTTGGGGCTGGGGAGGGGAGGGAAGGGGGGGAGCGCCTGATGTTTGGGGCTGAGGAAGGAGGGAAGGGGGGGGGGAGCGCCTGGTGTTTGGGGCTGGGGAGGGATGGGGAAGCGTCTGGTGTTTGGGACTGGAGAGGGAAAGGGGTGCCCTCTCTGCAGTGCCCTGGTTTCCAGCCCGTTCAGCGCCGTAATAGCGCAGGAAAATCTCCTGCTGTCGCTCTCTTTTAACCCCATCCCTGTCCCAAGGTTTCAATCAATGCAACGTTGCAACCCTCACTCGCCCCGACATGCATTCACAGACCTTGCTTTTCCGTCGACATCCCTGCGGGTCGATGTGGCGAGCGATGCCGCAAGAGGTTGGGTCCGGACTCCCCCTCCCCTTCCCCCCGAACACAACCTAGCAGCGGCGCGCGTGTAATCCAGGGAGCGGGTCGGCGAGGTTGCGCGGCACATCCAAGAGTGGGAGGGGAGGGGTAGGTGGGGGGGGGACCAGGAATCCTCGGCTTCCAGGAGCTGGGACGTGCGAGATGTAGCTGCCGGCTGGAGGAGGCTTTTTTTCTGTCACCAATTTACCTCCATGGATAACAATCACCCAATCAATGAACGGCAGAGGGCGCAGACTGGCGGAGAGGGGGGGAGAGGGGAGGAGGGGGGGAGGAGGGGGGGGAGAGGGGGGAGAGAGCGGGGAGAGAGGGGGGGAGGAGGGGGGGGGAGAGGGGGGGAGGGGGGGAGGGGGGGGAGGGGGGGAGGGGGGGGGAGGGGGGGAGGGGGGGGGAGGGGGGGGGAGGGGGGGGAGGGGGGAGGGGGGGGGAGGGGGGGGGAGGGGGGAGGGGAGGGGGGAGGAGGGGGGAGGAACAATGTGGGTGGAGAGAGGAGGGGGGAGAGGAGAAGGAGAGGGAGAGAGGGGGAAGGGGAGGGGAGGGGGGAGAGAGGGGAGGGAGAGAGGGGGAAGAGAGGAACAGTGTGGGAGTGGGGAGAGAGGAGGGGAGAGGAGAAGGAGAGGGGGAAGGGAGGAACAGTGTAGGAGAGGGGAGGGAGAGGAGAGAGGGGAGGGAGAGGAGAGGGGGGAGGGAGGGGAGAGGTGAGGGAGGGGAGAGGGGGAGAGAGGAGGGGTGGAGAGAGGAGGGGGTGAGAGGAGGATATAGGATGGGTGTAGAGAGGAGGAGGGACTGGCAGATTAATCCTTTTGGGGTGGGCAAAACGGGGTCCCATCTGTGAGATGGGGCCAACGGGGACTTTTCAGCCAAGGGTGTTGCCTGCCCTGTGAACGACAGCCCAAATTGGACTTTGGACCTAGAGCAGTGGTGTTCTCCCCCCACTCACATACCACCCTGACTAACAACCAGAACATCTCCGCACAAGGCAAGCCCTGGTTATGTACTGTTACTGGCCCAGAGGTCCCCAGAGCCCAGCAGCAATGGATATTCACCAAGGCAAATGGTTACTTACACAAAAGTTGCTTTAAACATGAAACCAGGATCAAACTTTAACTTATTACTATTAACAACCCCCTTCTGATTCTAAGTGCATGTGTATGTAATGTGTGTAAGTTCAAGAAAAGTACTTTGATTCACAGTCCAATCTCACTTCTCACTCCTCCAAGTTCACTGGTTACAGGCAATTATTATACCGTGCACAGAATTTAACATTTATGGATCTTCACCAGGCTATGGTGCTTGAAAGGTAAATTGTTACCACTCAGGAAGGTTCTTGTCGGTTTTCAGAGAGAGATTTGTTGCTCATTGGGCACCCACAAAACTGATTTCTTTAAATCACTTCAGTGTCTTACTGACAAAACTTGACCCATCAGGGTTTTCCAGATGATAACCTCTTTCTTTCACGTCGCCACAGAGTTCCTTTTTGTTTCCTTTATTTCAACATTACACAGCCAGCCATATCCTCTTGCATGGGCCACAAGGGCTTTGACCAGGGTGAACTAAGAACACATAACCCTTCTTCAAAATGGTGTTTTCCACAAGCTTGCCAGCTTGTCCTGTTCCAGTCCCAGCTGCTGCTGCTGAACTGTAGAACTGAATTCTCTCTCTTTCTCAAACAAACACACGCTCAAAGAAAATCACATGACCCTCTTAGAAGAGCCAACTGCACTCAGTCATACTGCGGCTCCAGACCTAACCTTCTGAGTCCGTTCATCTGCAGCTTTCCAAATCAATGATCCATTACTCCACAGCAGGTCCAATTTGTGAAGTCTTTATAGGAATTTTTCAAAATTTTTTCAAAGGCACCTGGAGCCTGGACTGTCTGGCTTGAGCAGAGCTCTGGCATTTTAAATGAGATCTGTCTGAAGTGTTTGTGTCTGTGTGTGACCTCACTAAAAAACCCTGCCATAATTTATCTCTTTTAAAACATATCTATATAAAATATAATGTAATCTGTTACTGTATCTTTATCTTTGCAAGGTGATAGGACACAGTTTGAATTTCTCCAGCCTTGAGTTTTCACTTCGACCACGGTGTCTGCAAACCTTTGTGTTCCAGGCCCTTCCATCCACGATGTTGTGTTGGCCTTCATAAATTGCTCAGCAATCTAACTCACACCCCACAACCCTCTGTTTTCCTTGCATCCATATGCCTGTCGAAGAGTCTCTTTAATGCCCCTATTGTCATTGGAGTCACTGGGGGGGGGGGGGGGCTGCAATGGGTGACACCATCAGAGGGGGTGAAACTAGAATGACTGTCTATAAAATTGTGTCCAGGGTTTTAGCAGAAATGTATTATTTTTTATAAAAATATCCCTGTCGTTAGTTATCATAAAAACATTTTCCGTAAGCCCAGGTGACGTGGCTAAAACTCGATGCTCATTTACTTTTTGAACCTCCAATCAGAGCTGTCATTATGACCCAATGACAACGACACTTCGAATCACATGGTTTCGTCTGCACAAGCAAGCGCTGTTGTTTTTGCAGCTGCCGGTGTTA